>NC_057810.1:77628552-77816768 GCF_018294505.1 Triticum aestivum | reverse complement strand
CTTAGTTGAACTAGTTGAATTAATATAACTAGTTTATTTTTAGTAAGAAAATTTTGGTATATGAGATTATTTGAACTAGTTGAATTAATATAACTAGTTTTGTTTTTAGTAAATGCATAGTTTAACTAGTTGAATTAATAGAACTAGTTTATTTTTAGCAAGAAAATTTAGGTATATGAAATTATTTGAACTAATTAAAATTTAGGTATATGAGATTATTTCTATTAATATAACTAGTTTATTATTAGTAAATGCTTAGTTGAATTAGTTGAATTAATTGAATTAGTAAGTGTTTAATGTTTCGCCTATGTGAACATAGGAAATGTCGTCTGGCGACAGAAAAAATTTCATTATGTGCGAATACTGTGAAGACCAGCACGGCCAGTGCGACAGAAATTTCTTTGTTGATGATAGGCGATTCAGCATCAAGCTGGATGAGACCTTCGAATTCGATACTGTAAGTCACAACGACAAGTCTGTTTTGGTAATTAAGCATAACTTATATATGCTTCATTTGCCTGACTTATAATTTTTAATTTTCACTATTCTACTAGCGCATCCCCTGCCATGCGAGAATTTTTGTCTTGGATAAGATAGGTTTCAATGATATGGAAACTATGGAGGTAAAGAGAGTTTATCTGAAAACTAAGCATGGTTATACTTTTTACGTCAAAGTATACAATGCACACACGTACACCTATTTTGAATGCAAAACTTGGCAAGCACTATGCAAGGCTTATGCATTTGAGCCTGGTATGGTTATCACCTTTGATATTCGTCCAGAAGATGATATTGAAGGTAATATAGACATATGGGCTGATATGCAGACGCCTCCAGTTCTACCATTATGTGAGTTCTTCTCAACTATATATTTTTCTTTGATATTGCTTATTCAAAAATAATTGACAACTAATTTCTATTGACAGCTTATTTCCATTCAAGCAAACATGTCAGGCCCTTGCTAGACAGGACCTACTACTGTCCCGGAGCTGAACTAAACTGCGAGGAGATAAGCCATTATGTTTCATGGCTTGAGGATCTTCATACTGTCAAGACAAAATTCTTCCTGCACTTAGAAATTTTAGTACTCAAAACGTGGGACCAATAGTGATGGTATTCAACTACGGTCACATCTATTTAGGAATGATGGTAGGATTTTTACTATTTGTTCTCAGTGCATCTTTTGCATACATATTTTTTTTGCTAAACTTTCATTGATAAGTATATTAATTAAGTACTATATATACGATGTTCTTCAACAGGGACTCCCGATGACAGTTGTGCCTCAGGGGATCGAGACTAAAGGTCGCATGTCAATTGTTAGCTTACAACCAAGATATCCTGCATTGCACATGAGTGCATTCAGGATTTCTAGAAGCGATGAATGCTTAATAGTGAAAGATTGGAGGAAAATTGTTAACGATCGCAGAGAAGTACTAGGGGGCAGCAATGAGAAGCGCAGCCCACGATTAGGAGACAGGTTCATCTGCATGCTCCAGTATGATGAATCATGAGAACTATACATGTTCTATGCTATTTTACCTGAGAGAGAGCAGCAGGAGTGATTTAGCTATTCATGCTCTTAGTACTTGTCCTTTCATGTCCGTGTTCTTCGTTCTGAACTTAATCTCAAAGAGTGATTTGCTTTTGTGGTGTTATATATGAACACTTATAATATCATGACAATCATGTTGAACTCGATGATATTTTTGCTTCTGGTACAAGTGAATGTTTCTTCTTAAGCTACTATTGGTGGTGATTAGATAGCGGTAATAACTATGATGATTAAATAGTGATATGATGACTACGATGATTTTTAGCTAGCTAGCTAGAGTATATATATACTCATGTTGATGATATGATGCAAGAGTTTTTATATTAATATGATGATATGATGATGAGTTATTATATCATTTAATGAAAGAAACCGCAGATTAGTTTCTTTATATATGCCATATCCATATATATGCCGTTTGGATCCTACCTAAGTGATCAAGTATATATGCCATATCCATATATATTATACTTGATCACCTAATAAGGTGATCAAGTATAATATGGATATGGATTTAACAACTCATTATAATGTAAAACAATCACTAAATTAAATTGAAAACACAAAATTAAAGGAAAAATTAAAAAAACACCCAAACATTTAGTACCGGTTGGTGTTACCAACCAGTACTAAAGACCTATGCGCACTCGGGCCTGGCTCGTGCCACGTGGTGGCACTTTAGCGCCGGTTCGTGACCAACTGGTACTAATGGGGAGGACCTTTGGTCCCCACTCTTTAGTGTCGGTTGGCGAACCGACACTAAAGGCCGTCATGAACCGGCACTAAAGGCCGGTTCTGCACTAGTGTATGTTTTCATGAATATATGTGTGTTCCTGATCCTATCTTGCAAGTCTATAGTCACCTATTATGTGTTATGATCCGACAACCCCGAAGTGACAATAATCGGGATACTTCTCGGTGGTGACCGTAGTTTGAGGAGTTCATGTATTCACTATGTGTTAATGCTTTGGCCTGGTTCTCTATTAAAAGGAGGCCTTAATATCCCTTAGTTTCCACTAGGACCCCGCTGCCATGGGATGGTAGGATAAAAAATGTCATGCAAGTTCTTTTCCATAAGCACGTATGACTATTTACGGAATACATGCCTACATTACATTGATGAATTGGAGCTAGTTCCGTGTCACCCTATGTTATAGCTATTACATGAGGAATCGCATCCGACATAATTATCCATCACTGATCCATTGCCTACGAGCTTTTCACATCTTGTGCTTCGCTTATTTACTTTTCCATTGGTCTTGTTACAATCACTACAAAACCCCGAAAACATTACTTTTGCTATCGTTACCTTTATTAGCATACTACTTTGCTACTAAATACTATGCTACAGATACTAAGTTCTCCAGGTGTGGTTGAATTGACAACTCAACTGCTAATACTCAAGAATATTCTTTAGCTCCCCTTGTGTCGAATCAATAAATTTGGGTTGAATACTTTACCCTCGAAAGCTGTTGCGATCCCCTACACTTGTGGGTTCTCATCTAAGCATAGAGAAGTACCATCCGGACACGAAGAATAATCTTCAACTTGATCTTGCATGGCCCATCTAACCCGGCCCATCCTGGGCCGGACACCCGAGGACCCCCGAATCCAGGACTCCCTCAATAGCCCCCGAACTTGCCTGCAATGATGATGTCATGTGCGGATGTAAGTTTTCAGCTTTGCAAGGCGGGTTCTCCATCATACTCCGGATTGATGATAGTCAGGCATTGGTTTCCGCGTCTAGTCGTTGTGATCCCTTCCTGTCGTCGCCTCGATTTCTCCGCGTCTGAGTGAATCCAAATGGTCCATTACCCTTGTATTTTAATATTTCTAACAAGCACAGGCAACGCCCATATAACGAGGTTATATCTTCAAAACGCCATCTCACATCGCCCCAAGGGCAACAGAAGCAAACCACGAAAAAATTCAAACCATGGCTAGTGTCCCTGGCTCCTCCTCGCGTCCTCATGGCCCTCAAGAGGGGGATTGGCAGAGTTGCTATGTATCTCATCTTCAGCTCAATCGGCTCTAGACGCAAGGATGTTCCCCCCCTGGATCAAGTCCCCGTACGGGAAGGGTTAACTTCTATGGGCGATGATGCATTGGCACAATATTTCCCCAATCCTAGCCAAGGAGAGAGGGTGTGCTTCATCTCATTCCTTTTGAGGGGCGTGGGATTCCCAATCCACCCCTTCCTCCGGGGTCTACTGGAATATTACGGGATCCAACTGCACAAACTCACACCAGGTTCTATTTTGCACATTTTCATTTTTGTCTCCCTTTGCGAATTATTTTTGGGCTGCGAGCCTCATTTTGAACTATGGAAGAAGTTCTTCTACCTCGTCCCCCGCCACCAGGGTGAGGGATACATATTTGAAGTGGGCGGCACCGAAGTATGGCGCATAGCCAGATCCAGTTACCTAGTCGGGACTCCGAAGAGGGGGTCCAACGAATGGTCTTCGGAATGGTTCTATGTTGAGGATGTTCCTCTTATGGACCCTGTTCAGCACGGGCTCACTGAATTCTCCAGCGCTCCTTTGAAGAAGCTATTCAGATGGCACCAAAATCCCCCTAGTCAAGAGGATAGTGTGGAAGTTATTAGATTGGTCAGCATGGTCGGATTGTTGACCCACTCTGGACTCTCCATCATTGAAGTCATGGCTATTGCGATAAAGCGATGTATCCAGCCTCTTCAGTCCAGAGCGGGTCCTTTATGGCACTACAATGGGAAGGACGATACGTCTCCCTATACGCGAAAGGATCTGGATAACCAAGCCGCATTGGCTGCCATGCTTATGGATCTTTATAAAGGAAAGAGGAAGACTTCGCCCATCTACAATGTCGGACGGTTTCTCTATGTACAACCCCGTTGACTGGGTAAGTTTAATAATCCGGCACCTTTTCTGTCATTGGGGCGCATTAACTGAATACTCTGGCTGTTTCAAAAATAGTCGTGGAGTAAGGTAGTCGAGAACATCAATTGCCCTCCTCCCCAACCAGAAGACCACGCACGTTAAGAAGACCCCGGATTCCATGAAGATCCGGATATATTTGTAGAATTTCAAGATGGAGTCTATTACCAGGCGAACCTTAACGACCGGAGGTAGCCATCATGGCCGATTACCCTGATCTCTACCCCTTTATCAACGTAAGTGTCCGGAAACCAAAAAAGGAGTGTCATTTCCACACATAACTTATTCTCCGCACTGGACCACACTTCGCAGGATCGCAACTCAGTGAATCGTACCCAAGGATGGGAAACAAGAAGAAGAACGACACCCTCAAGGGGTGGTCCTGCCAAGCCAAAGGAAGCTGGGAGCGCCACTAAGCCTGCTCCATCACCAAAAAGGTATGTGCCTTATTTCATATTTAGGCATGAAGCCAAACTATCATTTTTCATCCTCCTTCTATTATCTTAGGAGGGGTACCCGGCGGACCGTAAACAAGATCCCAGCCAGCCGGGCCGCAGCCAATCCGGCGCCGGATACGTCAACTAGGACCAGGGTGCATGTTGGCGCGGCGCAAACCCATATGCCCCGTCAAGAACCGGATGAGGTGTCCGTCACCAACTCCGAAGTGGAAAGTGCGATTGAGGGAGTCCTGGACTAGGGGGTGTCCGGATAGCGGAACTATCATCATCGGCCGGACTCCAAGACTATGAAGATACAAGATTGAAGACTTTGTCCCATGTCCGGATGGGACTTTCCTTGGCGTGGAAGGCAAGCTTGGCGATATGGATATGTAGATCTCCTACCATTGTAACCGACTCTGTGTAACCCTAGCCCTCTCCGGTGTCTATATAAACCGGATGGTTTTATTCCGTAGAGGAACAACAATCATACCATAGGCTAGCTTCTAGGGTTTAGCCTCCTTGATCTCGTGGTAGATCTACTCTTGTAATACCCACATCATCAATATCAATCAAGCAGTACGTAGGGTTTTACCTCCATCAAGAGGGCAAAACATCGTGTCCCTTGTCTCCTGTTACCATCCTCCTAGACGCACAGTTCAGGACCCCCTATCGGAGATCCACCGGTTTTGACACCGACATTGGTGCTTTAATTGAGAGTTCCTCTGTGTCGTCACCGATAGGCTCGATGGCTCCTTCGATCATCAACAACGACGCGGTCTAGGGTGAGACTTTTCTCCCTGGACAGATCTTCGTATTCGGCGGCTTTGCACTGCGGGCCAATTCGGTTGTCCATCTGGAGCAGATCGAAAGCTACGCCCCTGGCCGTTAGGTCAGATTTGGAAGTCTTAACTTCATGGCTGACATCCGCGGAGACTTGATCTTCAACGATTCGAGCCACAGCTGATCGCGCCGCACTGTCACGATGGGCATGATTTAGCTCTGCTGCCGGACAGTGCCCTGGAGGCCGCACACGAAACCGCTCCGACCCTCGATTCGGAGCCGGCTGCGCAGATCGAGGACGGATGGTTAGACACCGCCTCGGGGCTACAACCTCTATGACTATAGAGCCGAATACTGACTTTGTCCCTTCTGAAGCTCGTGACTCCAAGGTGCCGGACTCCTTGCCGGACTCCGAACCTCCCGCGCCCCCACCAATCGAATCCGATTGGGCGCCGATCATGGAGTTCGCCGCCGCGGACATCTTTCAACAGTCACCTTTTGGCGACATTCTGAACTCGCTAAAATATCTCTCGTTATCAGGAGAGCCCTGGCCGGACTGCGGTCAGGACGGTTGGGATGCGGACGACGAAGAAATTCAAGACCCACCCACCACCCCGCTTAGTAGCCGCTGTCGACGATCTAACCGACATGCTAGACTTCGACTCCGAAGACATCGACGGTATGGACGATGATGCCGGAGACGACCAAGAACCAGCGCCTACTGGGCACTGGAAAGCCACCTCGTCATACGACATATACATGGTGGATATCCCAAAAAATGGGAATGACGAAGGAACAGCGGAGGAAGACCCCTCCAAGAAACAGCCCAAGCGCCAGCGTCAGCGGAGCCGCTCTAAATCCCTCCACAGCAAGAATGGCGATTCCGGCACCGGAGATAATAATACCCCAGACAGTGCCGAAGACAACCCCCTCCAGCAAGATTCAGCGCAGGAGGACGGAGATGCCAGCCCACACGAGAGGGCGGTAGACGAAGAGGTAGAGGAAGATAGTTACATGCCTCCCTCTAAAGACGAGGCAAGCCTCGACGACGACGAATTTGTCGTGCCTGAGGATCCCATCGAACAAGAGCGTTTTAAACGCAGGCTTATGTCCACGGCAAACAGCCTCAAGAAAAAGCAGCAACAGCTTAGAGCTGATCAGGATCTTCTAGCCGACAGATGGACGGAAGTCCTGGCGGACGAAGAGTATGAGCTCGAACGCCCCTCGAAAAGCTACCCCAAACGCAAGTTGCTCCCCCGGTTAGAGGAGGAGTCATATAAACCTGCATCACCAGAGCACAATACGGCTGACCAGCCACCTCGTGGCCGCGACAGAGAGGCCTCTAGCCCCTTCACTAGAACCGTACCCCGGCATCGCTCGAACAAGACAAGGCCACAGGGGAATGCTCCGGACTTGCGAGATATATTGGAGGATAAGGCAAGACAATCAAGATCTATCTACGGATCACGTGGGCGCCCCATGATACGTGACGACAACCGTTGCACCGGACACATTAAGTCCGGCCGGGCCGAACACAATAGACAAAGCTCGTTGGAGCTTCGCCGCGATATAGCCCAATACAGAGGCACCGCACACCCACTATGCTTCACAGACGAAGTAATGGATCATCAACTCCCCGAAGGGTTTAAACCCGTGAATATCGAATCCTATGACGGCACAACAGACCCCGCGGTTCGGATCGAAGACTATCTCCTTCATATCCACATGGCCCGCGGTGACGATCTTCATGCCATCAAATACCTCCCACTCAAGCTTAAAGGACCAGCTCGACATTGGCTTAACAGCTTGCCAGCAGAATCAATTGGATGTTGGGAGGACCTGGAAGCCGCATTCCTTGATAACTTCCAGGGCACGTATGTGCGACCACCAGACGCTGACGACCTAAGCCACATAATTCAGCAGCCAGACGAATCGGCCAGACAATTCTGGACACGGTTCTTAACTAAGAAAAATCAAAGCGTCGACTGTCCGGATGCGGAGGCCCTTGCAGCCTTCAAACATAACATCCTCGACGAGTGGCTTGCCCGGCACCTGGGACAGGAAAAGCCGAAATCCATGGCAGCCCTCACATCACTCATGACCCGCTTTTGCGCGGGAGAGGACAGCTGGCTAGCTCGCAGCAACAACCTTAGCAAAAATTCCGGCAGTCCGAATACCAAGGATCGCAATGGCAGGTCACGTCGCAACAAGAATAAACACCGCATTAACAACGACAATAATGAGGATACGGCAGTCAACGCCAGATTCAGAGGCTCGAAACCCGGTCAGTGGAAGAAGCCATTCAAAAGAACTACTACGGGTCTGTCCAATTTGGACCGAATACTCGATCGCTCGTGCCAGATACATGGCACCCCCGAAAAGCCAGCCAACCACACTAACATGGACTGTTGGGTATTCAAGCAGGCAGGCAAGCTAATTGCCGAAAACAATGACAATGGGCTGCATAGCGATGACGAAGAAGAGACCCGACCGCCGAACAACAGAGGACAGAAGGGTTTTCCCCCACAAGTGCGGACGGTGAATATGATATACGCAACCCACATACCCAAGAGGGAGCGGAAGCGTGCACTCAGGGACATATACGCGATGGAGCCACTCGCACCGAATTTCAACCCATGGTCCTCCTGCCCGATCACTTTTGATCAAAGGGACCACCCCACCAGCATCCGCCATGGCGGATTCGCCGCACTGGTTTTAGACCCAATCATCGATGGATTTCACCTCACCAGAGTCCTGATGGACGGCGGCAGGAGCCTGAACCTGCTTTATCAGGCAACAGTGCGCAAGATGGGCATGGACCCCTCAAGGATTAAACCCACAAAGACGACCTTCAAAGGTGTAGAGGCCAATTGTACGGGGTCAGTCACACTGGAAGTGGTCTTCGGATCCACGGATAACTTCTGAAGCGAGGAGTTAATCTTTGACATAGTTCCGTTCCGCAGCGGCTATCATGCTTTGCTCAGACGGACCGCGTTTGCAAAGTTCAACGCGGTGCCGCACTGCACATACCTCAAGCTCAAGATGACAGGCCCTCAAGGAGTCATCACGGTCAACGGAAACACCGAGCGCTCCCTCCGAACGGAGGAACATACAGCGGCTCTCCCGGCAGAAGTACAATGCAGCCTCTTAAGGCAATTCTCGAGTCCGGCCGTTAAGCGACTGGACATGGCCAAACGCGCCCGAAGTAACCTACAACAAGACCACCTGGCGCGTTCCGATCACGCGTAGCAATGCGACCCCAACCCTATCCCTCGCAAGATCGCAAGACTGGTCCTTCGTGTACATAATTACGCTCTGGAGATACCATGGGCATAGGGGAAGGGGCACGACCACGACAGGCCCAGAATGCGGCTCAACCACATCAGGGGCTCCCAAGTGTGTCATTTCCTTTTTTTTCCTTTCTTCTTTCTTACCCACAGGACTCCGTTTACCAGAGGCCCTGTCCGACAGTAGACCGGCCGAACTCACGATGCAACAGCCAGGGAAGGAGAAAGGCTGCGACGAATATCCAGGTGGTCTCCCTTATGAGCATTATATCTGTTTTATACACCACTCCGCAGCCTACCCCTGGAGGGGGACATGTTTAATAGTCCCGTCCCTTGCTTATCTGTCAGGACCCCGACTCGATGCCACATCGATCTAGCATGTAACACATCATATCACTTTGCGGCCTCACGCACGGTATTCCCACGGGTGCCACCTTACCTGGCCCGGGACCGTTTGCGCCTTTTGGCTCACGTATATGATAGTGCCGCTAGCATCCATATGACAAAGAACCCGGGCTGACATGGCTAGTCGTAAACCCAAAGTGGCACAGACTTACAGGGACAGGCATCCATGACCCATCATCGAATGTGTCGGTCATGAACGAGTGAATCCGGGTTGTAGCACTGGGCTAGCAGGACTCCAGTAAACCGGGCTGTAGCGGGCTAACAGGATTCCGGTATCCATCACGTGACATTTCCCCAAAGGGACAGACACAGAAACGAAGAAGGACACATGCCGGCCAGTCTAAGTGTTCCGGAGCAGTAGCAAGCTACCAAGGATCAGTGGAAACACTAGGAGACATTTCCCGGTAAGAGAGGCTACTAAGGATAAACAACTAGATAGTCAGATCCCACACATACCAAGCATTTCAATCATACACACAATATGCTCGATATGTGCAAATACAACAAGGCATCACAACATGACTCTACGACACAAGTACTTTATTTAAAGGCTCAGAGAGCCATACATATCAAATACACAAGTATGGGTCACACGACCCAGCATTCAAGTCATACAGACATACAAGCCAACAGCGGAAGTAACTTGTCTGAGTACAGACAACTAGTAAAATAAAAGAGGCTTGGGGAAGCCTGGCTATACTACATGGTCCTTCACAAGCTCAGGATCACCACCTGGGCCCCAATCTACTCATCGATGTCAACGTCTACGAAGAACCCATCAGAAGGGGTTGCAGTGTCTTCTGAAAAATGTAAATTAAAGCAACATGAGTACAAAGGTACTCAGCAAGACTTACATCAGATCCTACATACATGCACTTTATCAAGAAGGGTTGGTGGGGTTATTGCAGCAAGCCAGCTTTGACTCTTGGCTAAGCTATCCTACGAGACACCAACTTGAAATGGTTTTGCGCACACGAGTCCACTACTCACCACTTCAATACACTACCAAGGATCCACCTCCGTCTTCCTACGGAAGAGGCATCCTTGCCACTCACACTTATCTTGAGGCTTTTATTAGTATCCATTTACTTGTCTATGAACTGTATAGGCAACCAAGTAGTCCTTTACCACGGACGCGGCTATTCGAATAGATGATGTTAACCCTGCAGGGGTGTACTTCTTCATACACGCTCTCACCACTTACCGCCGTTTACACGACATGTACTCGGCAACCTTCAAGCGGAAGCCCAACGTGGGTGTCGGCCACGACCTACCTAAACACCTAAGTCTCTAGTCCAGGTTTATCGCCTATTCAGGTTCCATCCACAGGGGGTCCGGCAAGGGTTTCCACATACGGCCCCGAACGATGTGTACAGGGTTCCGAGACACCTAACGGGTGCCCGTGTACCCGGCCACGTACCTACCGCATCACAGCCCACCCCGCGGGTCAGCGCTGTCCACGGCCTCCAGTAGGATACAAACACTAGAAACTACTTGCAACTCCTGGACAGAGGACTAGGGTGAATAAGAAGCCGAGAGGGTCCATTGGTTTCGGGCCCAATGCATGGTAGTAGCTGATCTTAAATCAGACATACAGATCTCAGTGCTTAAGGTCGGCTTCAATGAAACAACCCACCATGTACTCCTACATGGCCTCTCATCGATACCTTTACCAAATCGTGTTCAACACATCACTCTCATTACCGGCATGATCATTTCACTCTAGCCCATCACCCAGATGAACCAGACCTGACATGACTCTAAGTATAGCAGGCATAGCAAGGTAGGAACAACACATACATATGGCTCAATCAACTCCTACACATGCTAGTGGGTTCCATCTAGTTACTGTGGCAATGACAGGTCATGCAGAGGAAATGGGTTCAACTACCGTAGCACACAGCAGTTTGGAACGTGTTGTCTTAATGCAGTAAAAGAGAGCAGAAGCGAGAACATGGGATTGTATCGATATGATCAAATGGTTGGTTGCTTGCCTGATGGTTCGGTGTACTGATATTGTTCTTCGTTAGGGTAATCGTGGTACTCCTCGGAGGCAGAACCTGCCGCAAAGAGCACTGATACACAAACGTCACCAAGCAATATGCAACAATATGATGCATGCATGAGACATGGCAAAATGAGTGTATTGGGCTAATGCAACTAAGACCAGATGGGTTTGAACCATTTTGAATCAAAGATTCAAGTTTCAAACTCATAAATGGCCCTTTTAAGTGCTTTATCTTGTTCTGCACTAAACATCAGGTTAGCTTGCTTAAACATGCATGAAACCAGTACAGATGGATAGATTGGATTTTTCTGATCATTTTTCATATATAAAAGTTTGTATTCGGAGTTACAGATTAATTTCTATGATTTTTTAAAGTTTGTGGTATTTACTGGAATTTCCTGTATAAAAATAATTCCAGTAAATAAATTACTGCGTCAGCATTACGTCAGGATGACGTCAGCGGTCAACAGAACAGTCTAGGTCAACCCTGACTAGTGGGTCCCGTGTGTCAGTGTAATTAGTTTAACTAAATATTAATTAAAACTAATCCTGATTAGTTAACAGGGCTGGACCCCACCTGTCATTGACCCAGGGGGGTCAAACTGGGCCCACCCATGGTCAAACAAGGGGTCAACGGGGTCAACTCGCCGGTGTTTAGCCGCCGGCGAGGCCGAACGCGGCGGCGAGAGTGGTTTTGTGCATTCTGGCGACCAAAAGAGCGGCGGAGGGCATTTACGTGTAGCTGGGAGCAAGCCGCAGCTCTTGGTGGTGTTGGTTGAGCTCGGGGTGGCCGGAAATGGCGCCGGCGACGACCTTGGCGGTTGCCAGAGTTCGGGTGATGATGAACCCGAAGCTACGGAGCACGGTGAGGCTCGTGGTGAGGTGCTACGGGTTCCTACGAGTGCGGTGAGTGCGTTGGACATGGTGGTGTGGTCAGTGCGTGGCTTGAGTCACGTCGGCGATGAGCTCTGTGGCGGCGCGTGCGGGTAAGCTACGTGTAGTCGCTATGGGGCTCGGAAGCGAGAAAGGAAAGGGGGGAGAGGTAGCTAGGCTCACGGCGATCTCGAGGAACCAGACGGCGCGGTCGGGGACGAGCTGGTGCGGTGGTGACGGCGAAGGGGATCTCCGGCGATGGCGGAGTCGGGCGAGGTCGGTGCAAAGGCCTCGGGGCAAGCGAGCGCTCGGGGATCGGCTAGCTCGAAGAAGAGGAGGGCGGCGGAGCTCCTGGACACGACGGCACGGCACAAGGACGATGGAGAGCGCGACTACAGCGACGGTGCGGCTACGGTGGCATCGGCCATGGCGTGGGAGAGCGAGGCAGAGAGGCAGGGGGGAAATGGAAGTGTCCACGGGGTTCAGGGCGCGACGTGGAGCTCATACCGGTCAGCAGAGAGGCGAGGGGAGGAAGCATGGCGGCGGGCAGCTGCGTGGCGCACGCTGGTGCCGCCGTCGAGCCCCTGCCTGCCTGCCTGGCGAAGGCAAGCAGCTCGCTGGAGCTGCTGCTGGGCTGGGCAGGCTAGGTGGGCTGGCTAGTTGGGCTGCCAGGTTAGTTCCCTCTCTCTCTCTCTTTACTTATATTTTTTTTATTTATTCTGTAACTTTGTGGACTTACTAAAAATACCTAAACAACTCCAAAATTCACCAAACTGCTCATGGCCATTAACTGGAATATATCCAGCATGGAACATTTTAGTTTGGGATTATTTGAGCATTTAAAATAATTTAAATAATTTGAATGCCCAAACTCAAATACTTATGATTTAATTCAAATACCTTAGGATGACCTAGAAAATTGTGCACCACTTTTGGCAGAGGTTGTGAACCAAGGAAAAAATGATGGACATTTTAGAAGGGCATTTTAGGTTCATTGAAAATAATTTTAGTAAACCCTAGTTGGTTTCAGAGGGGGCTGGGGGTTCTGTCATCCCCATTTCAAGTTTTTGTTGAGAAAAATAGACATGATGCAACACTCTAATGCATGAACTAGCTAGGGTGTGACATTATCGCACTATTTGTATCGTTCTGCATTCATAGCAGTAGTTCTTGAATAAAACAGTGCAGCACCTTTTTGCTTATAATTCCATTTCTTTCTTATACATATGTTCATTTGCGACATGTTGCATCCGTACACTTTGGTACGGCTAAAAACACCAGGGGCTTATGTTCCCCACATCATGGTGTGATAAGTCCGAACACTTTCACAAGTGCGGCACCCCGAACTTATAGCATTATATGCATCAGCTCCGAATCATGTCTTGGGTCAATAGTTGGGTTTGCCCGGCTCCCATATTTTGGTACCTTACGTTCCGTTGTATCGGCTAAGGTAGGACTGGGAGAACCACTGCAATTGCGCCCCAGTTGAGCTGGGCTAATGCCTCAGTGGAGAAAGCTAAAACTGACCGTCATGATGAGGTGAGAGCCGGTCGCTGTTCGAGAGGTTTTTTCGAGTCCCTAAAGACTTATGCCGCTTAGAGCGAGGAACCGGCTTTGTCCGGCCCAGGCGTGGATAGCGTCCTGAATTCGGCCTTCCGAACACTAGGGGCTTCGCCGAAATTTAAAATTATAGAATTCTATGGCTACGTGAGAGTGTTCAAGCATTATAAGTCCAGTTGCCTAGTTCGTCGTGTTGAGCGCCTCCCTAGATGGACCCAAATATGGGAACAAGAGTGCTCAAATTTATTCCGAAGACCCCAGCACTCGTGGCATGGGGGCTGAAGCCGACGACTTGCCATCTCTCAGATTTGATAAACAGCCGCACAGAAGGTAATATTTTAAATCAACAAGCGTTGCTTCGCGCATATGAACAAAGTTTTCTGCGCACAAGATAACAAAATGCGAGTCTACTCAAATATTACATTATTGGGGCACTCACCCGCAATAGTACGGGCACCCTTCAAGACACTCTTGTAATACATCTCAGGCGTGCGATACTCCTTGCCTGGCGGTGGCGCATCCGTCACAAGCTTCTCAGCATCCATCTTGCCCCAGTGCACCTTAGCACAGGCAAGGGCCCGACGGGCACCTTCAATACAGGCGGATCGCTTGATTACCTCAACCCATGGACACGCATCCACCAGCCGCCGCACCAGGCCGAAGTAGCTCCCAAGCATGGCCTCATTGGGCCACAGCCGAACTATGAGGCCCTTCATGGCCTGTTCGGCCACCTTGTGGAGCTCGACCAGCTGCTTCAGCTGGTCGCTAAGGGGAACCGGATGTCCGACCTCAGCATACTGAGACCAGAAGACCTTCTCCGTTGAGCTCCCCTCCTTGGCCCTGTAGAAAGTGGTAGCATAGGACATGCTGCGGGGCAGATCTGCGAACGCTCCTGGAGAGCTCCGAATTCGGGTAAGTAACACGTAATCCACATCCACATGCTTGCTTTGTATGAAAAATGCCTTACCCGACGCTATTTTCTTCAACGCCTCGATTTCCTGGAGGGCCTTGTAGGCTTCGGCCTTAGCGGCTTTGGCACTCTCAAGAGCCGATGCAAGCTCGGACTCTCGAGTCTTCGAGTCACGCTCCAAACTCTCATGTTTTTCCACGAGAGCCTGGATCTCTTGCCGTACCTCCGCCACCCGCGCCTCCTGCTTCTCTCGCTCGGCGCGCTCTGCGGCCGCATTACGTTCGGCCACGGACACCGCCTCCTTCAGGGTCGCCAACTCGTTTGTGGCCCCTGCAATACCCACGTTATCCTTGTCATTCTTTTTGCAACCAAATCCTTTTCTGTAAGGTACAACTTTAATAAGGTGCTACTCACCTTCTTTATCCTTGAGCTACTTCTTAGCATGGCCGAGCTCATTCTCGGACCGCTCGAGGTTTTACTTCAAAGCATTGACCTCCGCAGTCAGTGCGGCAGAGGTCAGTAGGGTAGCCTGCAATCCCATATCGACATATTTTTTATGACTCCTGCGTATATCTTTTTAGATCCTCAGTCTGGCTTTTCTTTCCAAACACGAAACCGAGCCTCAGGGGCTACTGTCTGTGCGGTACTATTTTACATACATTAATATTCTTACCTCAAAGCCTGATAGAAGGCTGCTGCAGGCTTCGGTCAGCCCGCTTTTGGCGAGCTGGACCTTCTGAATCACCGCACTCATGACAATGCGGTATTCCTCCTTGATGGAAGCGCCGTTGAGCACCTCCAGCAAGTTATCCGGTGCCTCCGGTTGGACGGAGGCCGCCGGCGCCATGGTCTTGCCCTTCTTAGGAAGGGGCTGCCCGCCGGACTCTGGAACCACTACAGGTTCCAGTGGGTAGTCCGGCATGAAGTCCGGGAGGTCGGCTTGCGCCACCTCTGGGTCCTCCTCCTCCGGATGGGTCCCTCTCTGGGATCCCACCTCGACGTCGTCAGCATCACGGGGAGAAGCGGCGGTTGGAAGTGAAGTGCTGTTCACATCCGACGAGCCCAAGGACCCGCTCGACGAAGCGGGAAGATCGTCCTTGGGCGGACTGCAGGGTTGTATGCGGCGTTAGAAAGACACCAAGTGGCAAAAAGAAAAATCATGAAGTCATTCGGGAGTCCGGATACTTACGATCTCGCTAGGGGCTTGGCCCTTGGAGGCCAATCCTCGTCGTCGTCACCGGCGTTGGCGGAACAGTCCGGGGGAAGAGTCCTTCCCTTCTTGGACCCTTCGGCCTCCCTAGCTAGGGAGGCCTTCCTTTTCTTCCCTCCCCCCGCTGGGGGAGAGACCTTTTTCTTCTCCTCGTCCTTGGGGGAGGAGTCCGCCTCGGAGTCATCGGACACCTGAAAACGGGAACTCTTTCGAGTACCCGTGGCCTCCTTCTTGGCCTTCTTCTCCGGCACCACATGGGGTGCCAGAACCAGCAGCCCCGCCAGATGGGCATCCACTGGGTCTTTTGGCAAGGGGGACGGACAGTTAGTGTGCTCGGCCTTCTTCAGCCAGTCCTGTCAAAGGAAAGGGAGTTTAGATCCCGCATAGAGTCAAACTCCCACAGTTAGTCTGCTGAGCTGGATCAAACTCCCACAGTTTAAAGGCCCGTTGTTGGCACGGGAGGATCCGGCGGATGAGCATGACCTGGACTACGTTGACAAGCTTGAGCTTCTTGTCCACCAACTTCTGGATACAGGCTTGGAGTCCGGTAATCTCCTCCGAATTGCCCCAAGTCAGGCCACTCTCCTTCCAAGAGGTGAGCCGTGTGGGGATGCCAGATCTGAATTCGGGGGCCGCTGCCCATTTAGGGTCACGCGGCTCGGTGATGTAGAACCACCCCGATTGCCACCCCTTGATGGTTTCCACGAAGGCGCCCTCGAGCCAAGTAACGTTGGGTATCTTGCCCACCATGGCGCCTCCGCATTCCGCTTGGTTCCCCTTCACGACCTTCGGCTTGACATTGAAAATCTTGAGCCACAAGCCGAAGTGGGGCTCGATGCAGAGGAAAGCCTCGCACACGACGATAAACGCCGAGATGTTGAGGATGAAATTCGGGGCCAGATCATGGAAATCTAGGCCGTAGTAGAACATGAGCCCCCAGACAAAGGGGTGAAGTAGGAAGCCCAGTCCGCGGAGGAAATGGGGAAGGAATACCACCCTCTCATGGGGCCTGGGGGTGGACAGGTATCCGGCGCCGCGCAGCCTCTCGATGTGCCCCTCCGTAACGGAGGAGGCCATCCACTTGCCTCCCGCTCCGGACATGGCTAGAGAAGGTCGAGGCGAGATGTGCGGACTTGGGCGCTGGAGCTCGAGTGCGCGGAGATGGATAAGCAAAGGAGGAAGAAGGCGCGGGTAAAAAGGTGGATCCTTGTCCCCTTATATATGGGCAGACGACTATGCGTCCCCACCGGCCTGGTAAAACTCGCTTTTCTCCCAAGCGCTGCAATCAAAGGCGCAGTTGGGTTACCCACGTCCGTATTGATGAGAATCCCGGAATAAGGGGAACACGATCTATGCTTCGACAAGACGTGCCAAGGATACCGCTTCGCTAAACGCGCTGAGGCGGTATAATAAAAACGATTCGAGTGAAGGCTTGGTTGTGGCGTGACGCCACGCCACGAAATACATCAGCAGATTGAACTTGTGTAAATATTATTCTCTCTACGGTGGAATGTGGAATTTATTTTGCAGAGCCGGACACTATCCTGGTGTTCACAATCTTCTACAAATTATTCGGAGAAGGAACCCGCCTTGCAATGCCGAAGACAATATGCGCGCCAGACTCGTCATCATTGAAGCCTGGTTCAGGGGCTACTGAGGGAGTCCTGGACTAGGGGGTGTTCGGATAGCCGAACTATCATCATCGGCCGGACTCCAAGACTATGAAGATATAAGATTGAATACATCGTCCCATGTCCGGATGGGACTTTCCTTGGCGTGGAAGGCAAGCTTGGTGATACGGATATGTAGATCTCCTACCATTGTAACCGACTCTGTGTAACCCCAGCATCTCCGGTGTCTATATAAACCGGATGGTTTTAGTCCGTAGAGGAACAACAATCATACCATAGGCTAGCTTCTAGGGTTTAGCCTCCTTGATCTCGTGGTAGATCTACTCTTGTAATACCCACATCATCAATATCAATCAAGCAGGACGTAGGGTTTTACCTCCATCAAGAGGGCCCGAACCTGGATAAAACATCGTGTCCCTTGTCTCCTGTTACCATCCGCCTAGATGCACAATTCGGGACACCCTACCCGAGATCCGCCGGTTTTGACACCGACAACGATGAATCATCAGCACTTGAAAGAAGCCCTGCACACCCCTGTTTAACAGGGCCGGAGTTTACCGCCCTTATCACCGTGGGCATATACATCTGAGTTGCCCGGGACGGACTATAGGAGTCGCTCGCCTGTTCTCAAAAGATATACGGGTATAAATTTATATAAACTTAGTATATATATAGCAGTAGCCCCCGAGACTTAAAGCGGGTGGAACAAACCCATTTGAGGATCGTTTATGACCGCAGGTTCTCAAGGAGAAGAACAGTGCATTGTCCCAGGATCTCGAGACAAGCCGGGCACAGCTAAATGCCACTGTCTCCGAGCTTGAAGAAATGAAGAGTGCCCCAATGTATTTTGGCAAAGATAAAAAACTAGAAGAAGAAGTGAAGAAGCAGGCCGAAGAGATAAAGAGTTTAAAGGCTCAACTCTTGGAGGAACAACAGGAAAACCATAAGCTGAAGGCCGACATATTTTGTATGACTTGTGAACCATCCAAATTATTGATATAATCATATAATGCAGAATGTTATAGTTCGGTTGATACAGGTATGTTGACCGGCCGCCACGAGGAGGAAGTGTCCAAGCTGCAAAGCGACGTTCTAAAGGAACTGTCAAAGCTACACGAGCGTGCCCAGAAGGCCATGAAGAATATTGCCAAAGCCAGATGGCCCTCCGATGCCCCTCCAGAAAGTATGGAGGGGTTGGCAGATTTATTCAAGGGTGCTTGGCGTCGCTTCGAGTTGTGGAAGACATCTGCATGCCGTGAAGGTGCACAAGAGGCATGGGACATGGTAAAGACACGCTACACCGGACATGATCCGAACCATATGGCCCGAGTTGGACCTCAAGGACCTGACGGGAAGGAAATTCTTGTAAGCTTGGTATACGACCAAGTAATGACAGCGGTGAAATATTCGCAACAAGATTGTAAACTAGATAGTCTACTAGATGGCATAGAAAGAGAGTAGGTGTTCGATTCTAAGTAACAATGTACTTTGTGATCGAACTTATCTCCTGCCGAACTTAAATTTTTTTTGTCATCGCAGACCTTCGGCTTCCACCTCCGAACCAAGAAGTTGGAGTGTTTCCATATACCATGCTTAACTAAGAAATGTTTAGTATCTTTGGAAATCAGGCGATCCGATCATATTGCTCGAACATACAAAAAGTGTTTGGGGATTTATGTTATATTAGTATTTAACATAAGAAACATATTCCAAGAAAAATAGGTTCGTTAGGGTTTCCTTTCCTTGGGCTGGCATGCCAAATGAGGCATGCCTATGCTCATATCCGAAGTACAGGCAACCAGTTTCATTATTTTCCAATAAAAAGTCTGTTGTATATGTGCCGACCAATTATTCCCTTAAGAACTCTAGCTTTCGTCTTCACCCATCTGAGGTACAGGTCCGGATAACCCGGTTATAGCAATCGCAGGGGTACTCCTTTTACACCTTATGCAAACAATCGGGAAGTTAGGGTATAAACACAGGAGCAAGGCAACCCGGCTTGGCAAAAACTTAAGTCATAGAGGTGCATAAAATGGCAGAAGCAACAACCGTTAAGGACGAAAGAAGCTTATAAGCTTTTCAATAAAATGCTTGTTTAAAAGAAG
Source organism: Triticum aestivum (assembly GCF_018294505.1). Lineage (NCBI taxonomy): Eukaryota > Viridiplantae > Streptophyta > Magnoliopsida > Poales > Poaceae > Triticum > Triticum aestivum. Next base: position 77,797,089 of record NC_057810.1, on the reverse strand, counting down.
CCCCCAATGTATGGGGGGTGTATACATTTAAAGATGTGTACCTCTAACAATGCAGTTGATCCGAACATACATTTGAGAAGAAAGGGGAAGAAATTTAAAAAGGGAGAAAAAAAGGAAAAAACCTATTTTAAAATGAAACCTAAGGAGGCCAAGCTATGCGTAAAATCTTCGGAGCCGGGCAGCGTTCCATGGGTTTGGCTAAAGGCGATTATCCTCTGCATTGCGAAGGCGATAGGCTCTCTGAGGGAGTCCTGGATTAAGGGGTCCTCGGATAGCCGGACTATATACTTTGGCCAGACTGTTGGACTATGAAGATACAAGATTGAAGACTTCTTCCCGTGTCCGGATGGGACCCTCCTTTGCGTGGAAGGCAATCTTGGATATTCGGATATGTAGATTTCCTTCTATGTAGCCGACTATGTGTAACCCTAGCCCCCTCTGATGTCTATATAAACCGAAGGGTTTGGTCCGTAGGACAACAACAATCAGAATCATAGGCTACCTTCTAGTGTTTAGCCTCTACGATCTCGTGGTACATCAACTCTTGTAATACTCATATCATCAAGATCAATCAAGCCGGAAGTAGGGTATTACCTCCATCGAGAGGGCCCGAACCTGGGTAAAACATCCTGTCCCCTGCCTCCTGTTACCATTAGCCCTAGATGCACAGTTCGGGACCCCCTACTCGAGATCCGCCGGTTTTGGCACCGACATTGGTGCTTTCGTTGAGAGTTCCACCGTGTCGTCGCGATAAGCCCTGATGGCTCCCTAGATCATCTTCAACGATGTGGTCCAGGGGGAGGTTTTCCTTCCCGGACAGATCTTCGTATTCGGTGGCTTTGTACTACAGGCCAACTCGCTTGGTCATCTGGAGAAGATCGATAGCTACGCCCCTGGCCATCAGGTCAGGTTTGGAAGCTTAAACTATACTGCCGACATCCGCAGAGACTTGATCTTCGACGGATTCGAGCCCATGACAGGTGCACCGAACAGTCAGGACGGACATGACTTTGATCTGCCGTCGGACAGTATTCGGGAGATCGCACCCGCGTTGGCGCCGGGAATCAATCCGGAGCAGATCATGCCTTCCGAGGACGGGTGGATGGACCCTGCCACGGGGGCCGCACACTCATTAGCGTTGGAGCCGAACACTGATTCCACCTCCTATGAAACTGGTGTCATCGGACCCTCGGACTTGTCTCTGGCCACAGGATCCGAACCGCGTGCGTCCGTGCCTATCGAGTCTGATTGTGCACCGGTCATGGAGTTCACCGCCGCGCATATCTTTCAACAGTCGCCCTTGGGTGACGTGCTCAACTCATTAAGATCTCTTTCCTTGTTAGGAGATTCTTCGCCGAACTATGTCCGACTCGAGTGGGGTGCGGACGACGAAGAAAATCGTCCCCCGCCCACCACCCACTTTATAGCTACTGTCGATGACTTAACCGACGTGCTTGACTTCGACTCCGAAGACATCGACGGTATGGCCAACAATGCTGGAAAAGAACAGGAACCACCACCTATAGGGCATTGGACCGCCACCTCATCATATGATATTTATATGGTGGACATCTCTAAAGAAAACAATGGCGATGAGACAACGGAAGATAACCCCTTGGGGAAGCAATCTAGACACCGACGTCATCGGCGCCGCTCCAAGCCCCGCCATAGCAAAAATAATGATGCCGGCACAAGAGATAACAATCTGGATAGTGTCGAAGACGAAGACAATCCTACCAAGCCAGGCTTCGAGCAGGCTGAGCAAGAGGATGGGCAAGCTAGCCCTAAAGAACAGGGAACTAATGGAGAATCAGAGGACGATAATTACATGCCTCTCTCCGAAGACGAAGTAAGCCTTGGCGACGAAGTTGTGCCTGAGGATCCCGTCAAGCAGGAGCACTTCAAACGCCGGCTTATAGCCACTGCAAAAAGCCTGAAGAACAAGCAGCAACAGCTTCAAGCTAATCAAGATCTGCTAACTGACAGATGGAAGGAGGTCCTGGCTGCCGAGGAATACGGACTCGAGCGCCCTAGCAAAAGCTACCCAAAGCGCAGGCTACTACCTCAACTCGAGGAGGAGGCTTTAAATCCCACGCTACCAGCGCATGATGCGGCTGACTGGCCACCCCGTGGCCGCGACAAAGCGGCGTACCAGCCCAAATTCCAGACCGCACCCAGTTGCCAATCAAACGATAATACCAAGGCCCGGGGCTACACGAAGGACATGCGAGAAGTATTGGAAAACAAAGCAGGACAGTCAAGATTGATCTATGGATCACGGGGGCGTGCCACAAGACGTGATGATGACCGTCACGCCAGATACAACAAACCAAAGTCCGGCCGGACCGAATACAATAGAACGGACTCACTTGAACTACGTCGGGATGTAGCCCAGCATAGAGGCGCCGCACATCCCTTATGCTTCACTGATGATGTAATGGATCATGAATTCCCAGAAGGGTTTAAACCCGTGAACATTGAATCATATGATGGTACCACAGACCCCGCGGTATGGATAGAAGATTTTTTCCTCCACATTCACATGGCCCGCGGAGATGATCTATACGCCATCAAGTACCTCCCATTAAAACTAAACGGACCGGCTCGGCATTGGCTAAACAGCTTGCCGGCAAACTCCATCAGGAATTGGGAGAACCTGGCAGACGCATTCCTTGACAACTTCTAGGGCACTTACGTGTGACAACCGGATGCAGATGATCTAAGTCACATAACCCAGCAGCCAGGAGAGTCAACCAGGAAAATTTGGACCCAGTTCCTAACCAAAAAGAACCAAATTGTTGATTGTCCGGATGTTGAAGCCCTAGCGGCCTTTAAGCATAACATCCGTGACGAATGGCTTGCCCGACATCTCGGTCAGGAAAAGCCAAAATCCATGGCAGCTCTCACAACACTCATGACTCACTTTTGCACGGGCGAGGATAGCTGGTTGGCTCGTAGCAACAATACAACAAGCAATCCAGGCACATCGAAAGATAAGGATAGCAACAACAAATCATGGTGCAACAAACACAAGCACTGCAAAAACAGTGATAATGCCGAAGACATGTCAGTCAATGCCGGATTCAGCGGCTCCAAGTCAGCGGAAGAAACCATTCAACAAAAACAATTCAGGCCTGTCCAGTTTTGACCGCATACTCGACTGTCCATGCCAAATTCATGGCACCCCTGGAAAACCAGCCAACCACACCAATAGAGAATGCTGGGTCTTCAGACAAGCCGGCAGGTCAGTCCCGAAAACAAGGGGAAGGGGTCTCAAAGCGACGACGACGACAAAGAGCCCCAATCACCGAATACAGGAGGAAAGATGAAATTCCCTCCCCAGGCGAAGACGGTGAATTTGATATGCGCAAGCCACATCCCCAAGTGGAAAAGTGCACTAAGGGAGGTCTATACAATCGACCCATAGTTCAACCCATGGTCCTCTTGCCTGATCACCTTCGATCGCAGGGACCACCGTACCAGTATCCGTCATAGCGGTCCGGCCGCATTGGTCCTCGACCCCATCATTGACGGATTCCACCTCACACAAGTCCTTATGGACGGAGGCAGCAGCCTGAACCTGCTTTACCAGGATACAGTGCGCAAAATGGGACTCAACTCCTCAAGGATCAAGCCCACAAAAATCACCTTTAAAGGTATCATACCAGGTGTAGAGGCATATTGCACGGGTTCAATCACACTGGAAGTGGTCTTCGGATCTCCAAAAAATCACCGTACTAAATACTTAGCCTTCGACATCGTCACCATTCGCAGCGACCATCAGGCACTGCTCGGACGAACAGCATTCGCTCGGTTCAACGCGGTGCCACATTATGCCTACCGTAAATTAAAGATGCCTGGTCCACGCGACGTCAGCACGGTTAATGGCAGGTCAAATTCCCCCTCACGGCCGAAGAGTCTACCACCGCTTTAACAGCAAGAACAACGGACGACACCTTACAGTCGAACCTCGAGTTGAAGGCCAAGCTCCTGGACACCATCAAAGGAGTCCGAACTACTGCGCGGCAGGATAGCCCGGCCCGCCCAGAGATTAATTAAAAACACTCCGGAAAAGGATAAAACAAGCCACATACTGCGGCTCAACCGCCAGGTGGCGCAAAACCATTTCTTACGTTTTCTTTACAGGTTCACCTTTACATAGGCTATGATGGAGGGCGTGGGAACATTTCGAGCACGTCAGCGAATCTCTAGATATTCCCCTGTAATCATCCAACTACACCCCGGACCCAAACACAACTTCCGCACGCCCGGTATCAGCAGGTTCCGCAATCATATTTCTTTTTATCACATCATCTGTACTCATACGCATTGACGTATTACTCAAATACAACATGTGGATTCATGTGATGCTCACCTACTGCTATTTCTTATTTAAAACTCTTTTTTTTAAAGGCGACTGCTTATCGCGATATGCCTTAATATGCTAGGGGCTTCGTCACGCCCATACTATGGCAAAAAGTCCGCACACCTTCACGGTAGTCCGGCACCCCAAACTTATAGTATTATATGCATCAACTCCGAATCATGTCTTGGGTCAACAGTTGGGTTTTCCCGGCTCCTATGTTTTGGTACCTAACGTTCCGCTACATCGGCTAAGGTAGCACTGGGAGAACTATTGCGATTGTGTCCCAGTTATTTCGGACGAGCACCTTAGTAGAGAAAGCCGAAAACTGACTGTCATGATGCAGCGAGAGTTGGCTAGCTGTTCGAGAGGTTCTAAAATCTTTAAGGATTCGTTCCGCATAATGCTATAACCAATGCAGCGTGCGACGGATCGGCCTTTTCCGATCAGGCGCTTATAGAGCCCAGAGTACGGTCTTTCAAACACCAGGGGCTGCACCTACCTTCCTCGTAATAACTCCTATGGCTAAGTGAGAACGATAAAGCCTTATTGTCTGATTGCCTGGTTCGCTGTGTTGAACACCTCCTTTAGGGACCCAAAATTGGGGTAAAGAGTGCTCAGGTTTATCCCGAACACCCCCATACTCACTACATGGGGGCGGAAGCCGACGACTGGCCAACTCTTAGGATTAATATATAAAACGTCCACACAGGAGGAAAACTTTCAAACAACAAGCAATAGATAATAAGAATGCTCTTGTTCAAATATTACAAAGGACGAACATGACCACTTTTATGGAAATATAATGTCCTTAGTGCATTGCTCCGCCGCAAGGCAGGCTCCTTTCAAGACACCTTGATAATACAGTTTGGGCTTGCGGTGCTCATGCCCCTTAGGTGGTCCCTCGGTCATCAGCTTTTTTGCATCCATCTTTCCCCAATGCATCTTGGCACGGGCGAAGGCCATTCGCACACCTTCTATGCAGACCGACTGCTTGATGACTTCGAGTCAAGGGCAGGCACTTACAAGGCGCTTCATGAGCCCGAAGTAGGTGCTTGGAATCGGCTCAGCAGGCCATAGCCGGATAATTAAATCCTTCATGGCTAACTCAGCCGCCTTATGCAGCTCGACCAGCTGCTTCAGCTGATTGGAGAAAGGCGCCAGATACTGCATCCAGAAGAGCTTATCCGCAGTATTCTCCCCTTCAGCTCGGTAAACTTGGGCGGCATCATATATGCTGCGCGGCAGCTCCGCAAATACCCTTGTATACATCAAACCTCAAGTTGTCAAATTTGATTTTCTCATCTCCAATACTTGCTTTGTACAGAAAAAGCCTTACCAGCCGCAATCTTCCTCGCCTCCTGGATTTCCCTCAGCGCACCTTGGGCTTCCCCCCGGGCATCACTTGCGGCTTGGCGAGCCTGGGAGAGTTTGGATTCTTTCCCTGCTAAACTCTGCGCCAAGGTCTCGCATTTTTGCACAGCCTCTTGAAGCTCTCGCTCAGCCTCAATAACTCTAGCCTCGTGTTTCTCACAAAGAGCCTACTTTGCGGCTGCCTTCTTTTTGGCTTCGGCCACAGCCCTCCTGAGAGCCTCAATTTCGGTCATCGCTCCTAGAGAACATCATAACAATATTTACATCATGCACACTTATTTATTTGTGCTAGATAAACAAGGTTTCTACATACCTTGATTATCCTCCAGCTATCTCTTCCCTTGGCCAAGTTCTCTTTCGGCCCGCTCCAGACTACGCCTCAGTTCGGATACTTCTGCAGCTCGAGAGGCGACAGTCGCTACAGATACCTACTGGTTAAAAATAGCAATAAATGTCATCAAGTGAGTCTCGTGAGAACATGAATTTGTCCTCTGTTCAGTCCTTTCTTTCACCGAACAGTGTACCAAGGGCTACTATCTATATCATGACACTCTCCCAACAACTCATAAAACATACCTCAAAGCTTCTTATGAGGCTGATACAGGATTCATTCAGTCCACCCTCGGCGGACTGAATCTTCTCATTCACCGCACCCATGAGGGCACTGTGTTCATCAACGATGGAGGCACCCTTCAGTGTAGCCAATAAAGTATCCGGCACCTCTGGTTGAACGGAGGCGGCCGGTGGAGCAGGCATACCTCCTCCAATTGGCGGAGGCTGTCTGTCTGACTCGGGGACCTTATGGGTCTCTAGAATCATGTCCGGCTTGGGTCCAGATTCAAGATGACCCCCGGCGTTGACACCCACGGGAGCTTTCTCTCCCGTGTGACTGGCCCCAGAAGTATGGCCTCCTGGCGCCACCTTTGCAACCTTATCCTCTCCTCCGTGGCCTGGGTCCTTTTGGGACGAAACCTTGGTTTCATTCCTACATTTGGAGAAGGAGGACTTCGGTGGTTTCCCACTCCCCATAGCGTCCGAACCTAGCAGATCTTCTGATGAGGATTGTTCGGCGCGGGGCTTCGCCGAACTGAAAAAGAAAAGCACGGCTCAAATTAGAATGTGATGCCATGAAAAGTTCGGATGCATGAGTGTGTTCGGATTTTGTACTTACAAGTTCACCAGGGGCTCGGCCCTAAGATCCGACTCCGGGCTGCTATCGGTGGCGCCGGTGGACTCCTCTTGAAGAGGAGTTTTTCCCCTCTTAGTCGAATCGGCCTCCAACGAGTTGGAGGCTGTTCTTTTCTTCTTTCCCCCTATGGGGGATTCATCCTCCTCCTCCCTGTCCTCTTCGGAGGAAGAATGGGCATTGGAGTCTTCGGATTTCGTGCTCGGGGCACCACGGCGACACAGGCCACCTTAGTCTTCTTGGCCTCCTTTTCTGTCTTCTTTGGCGCCTTATACGGCGCCGGGACCAGCATCTTCATCAGAAGTGGGCCGGCCGGTTCTTCTGGCAGAGGGGCTGGACAGTAGATCCGCCCCTCCTTTGCCCAGCCCTAGGAAAATGATAGGAAACACGTTAAGTATTTTCCTGAGGATGTACGGATAGAACACATGAATTATCAAACATTCTGTTGCTTACCAAACTTGCGGGGCGGGACAATTGGTACCCACGGTCCTCGCTGGAGTCCGGCCAGGGTTTGCCGTACTTGAAAAGCACCTTCCAGATGTCCTTGTGTGTAGAGCCAAAGAGCTCCAGCAGGGTCTGGTGCTTGGCCGAGTCGAACTCCCATAATTGCAAGATCGATGTTGACATTGTAGAATCCGGCGAACCAACATCACCTGGACTACATTGACGAGCTTGGTGCTCTTGTCTTCCATGTCTTGGACGCGTGTCTGGAGCTCTGATAGCTCGTCAGACGAAGCCCAACTCAAGCCCTTCTCATGCCAGGACGTAAGTCGCAGGAGGGCACCGGATTTGAACTCCGGAATGGCGGTCCACTCCTTGCCACATGGCTCGGTGATGTAAAACCATTGCTGCTACCACTCCTTGACGGATTCGTTGAAAGTCCCTGTCGGCCACGTAACATTGGGAATCTTGCTCACCATGGCGCCTCCGCATTTGGCATGCTCGCGTCTCACTACCTTGGGCTTCACATTAAAAACCTTCAGCCATAAGACAAAGTGCGGCGGGACGTGGAGAAAGGCCTCGCACACGATGATGAATGTCGAGATGTTGAGGAAAGAATTGGGAGATAAATCGTGGAAATTAATCCCATAATAGTACATGATGCCGCGAACAAATGGGTGGAGGGGAAACCCTAGCCCGTGGACAAAATGAGGGAGGAATACCACCTCCTTATGGGGTTCCGGAGTGGGGATGATCTGTCCCGCCATCGGGAGGCGGTGGCTAATTCTCCTGGCCAGATACCCGGCCCCCCGAAGCTCTTTGATGTCCTTCTCCCGGGCGGTAGAGGCAATGCATTTACCTCCTGCTCCAGATCCGGACATATTCGGGAAGACTTCTTGGGCGGACGAGAGGAGCGCTTGGGCACTAGGGCTGGAGCGGAAAGGAATGGATGAGTAGAGAAGGGTGTGGGTGAAAAAGGGAAGTTCTTATCCCATTATAAAGGTAGAAAAGATCCTGCGCATCCCCATTTGCCCGTTAAAATCACTTATACCCCAAACGCCATGTTTGATGGCACGGTTGGGTTACCCATACCCGTATTGATGAGAATCCCGTGATAAGGGGACATGATCTCTGCTTCGATAAGATGTGTCAAGGAAGCCGCCTCATATTACGTGCGACAGCTGGTTGTGAAAAACGGTTCGAATTATGACCGGGCCGTGGCATGACGTCACGCTATGAAAAATTTGTCAGCGGATTAGATTTGTGGAATATTGTGCTCTGTACGGTGGTTTGTGGAATTTGTTTTGCAGAGCCGGACATGATTCTTGTGTTCTAAATCTTCTATGGAGTATTCGGAGAAGGAACCCGCCTTGCAATGACGAAGAGAATCTGCGCGCCCGACTCATCGTCATTGAAGCCTGTTCAGGGGCTACTAAGGGAGTCCTGGATTAAGGGGTCCTTGGACAGCCGGACTATACACTTTGGCCGGACTGTTGGACTATGAAGATACAAGATTGAAGACTTCGTCCCGTGTCCGGATGGGACTCTCCTTTGCATGGAAGGCAAGCTTGGATATTCGGATATGTAGATTTCCTTCTCTGTAACCGACTCTGTGTAACCCTAGCCCCCTTCTAGTCTATATAAACCGGAGGGTTTGGTCTGTAGGACAACAACAATCAGAATCATAGGCTGGCTTCTAGGGTTTAGCCTCTATGATCCCGTGGTAGATCAACTCTTGTAATACTCACATCATCAAGATCAATCAAGCAGGAAGTAGGGTATTACCTCCATCGAGAGGGCCCGAACCTGGGTAAAACATCATGTCCCCTGCCTCGTACTACCATTAGCGTTAGACGCACAGTTCGGGACCCCCTACCCGAGATCCGCCGGTTTTGACACCGACACTCTTCCCGTAAGGACTTCATCTATGATGAAGGGTGAGGGAGTTCCGGACTAGGGGGTGTCCGGATAGCCTAACTATCATGATCGGCCGGACTCCAAGACTATGAAGATGCAAGATTGAAGACTTCGTCCCGTGTCCGGATGGGACTCTCCTTGGCGTGGAAGGCAAGCTTGGCAATACGGATATGTAGATCTCCTACCATTGTAACCGACTCTGTGTAACCCTAGCCCTCTCCGGTGTCTATATAAACCGGAGAGTTTTAGTCCATAGGACGAACAACAATCATACTTTAGGCTAGATTCTAGGGTTTAGCTTCTCTGATCTCGTGGTAGATCAACTCTTGTACTACCCATATCATCAATATTAATCAAGCAGGAGTAGGGTTTTACCTCCACCGAGAGGGCCCGAACCTGGGTAAAAACATCGTGTCCCTTGTCTCCTGTTACCATCCGCCTAGACGCACAGTTCGGGACCCCCTACCCGAGATCCGCCGGTTTTGACACCGACATTGGTGCTTTCATTGAGAGTTCCTCTGTGTCGTCACCGATAGCCTTGATGGCCTCTTCGATCATCAACAACGACGCAGTCCAGGGTGAGACCTTCCTCCCCGGACAGATCTTCGTATTCGGCGGTTTTGCACTGCGGGCCAATTCACTTGGCCATCTGGAGCAGATCGAAAGCTACGCCCCTGGCCGTCAGGTCAGATTTGGAAGTTTGAACTTCACGGCTGACATCCGCGGGGACTTGATCTTCGATGGATTCACGGGCATGATTTAGCTCTGCTGCCGGACAGTACCCTGGAGGCTGCACTCGAGCCCGCTCCGATCTTCAATTCGGAGCTGGCTGCGCAGGTCAAGGACGGATGGCTAGACACCGCCTCGGGAGCTGCAACCTCTACGGCGATAGAGCCAAACAATGACCTTGTCCCTCATTAAGCTCGTGACTCCGAGGTGCCGGACTCCTTGCCGGACTCCGAACCTCCCACGCCCCCTCTGATCGAATCCGATTGGGCGCCGATCATGGAGTTCACCGCAGCGGACATCTTTCAACACTCACCTTTTGGCGACATCTTGAGTTTGCTAAAGTATCTCTCGTTATCAGGAGGGCCCTGGCCGGACTGCGGTCAGGACGGTTGGGATGCGGACGATGAAGAAATTCAAAGCCCACCCACCACCCACTTGGTAGCCGTTGTCGATGATCTAACCGACATGCTAGACTACGACTCCAAAGACATCGACGGTATGGACGACGATGCCGGAGACGACCAAGAACTAGCGCCTACTGGGCACTGGAAAGCCACCTCATCATATGACATATACATGGTGGATATCCCAAAGGATGGGAATGGCGAAGAAACAGCGGAGGATGACCCCTCCAAGAAGCAGCCCAAGCGCCGGCGTCAGCGGCACCGCTCTAAATCCCGCCACAGCAAGAATGAAGACTCCGGCACCGGAGATAATAATACACCGGACAGTGCCGAAGACAACCCACTCCAGCAAGATGCAGCGCAGGAGGACGGAGACGCCAACCCTCATGAGAGAGCGGTAGAAGAAGAGGTAGAGGATTATATGCCTCCCTCCGGAGACGAGGCATGCCTCAACGACGATGAATTCGTCATGCGTGAGGATCCCGTCGAACAAGAGCGTTTTAAACGCAGGCTTATGGCCACGGCGAACAGCCTCAAGAAAAAGCAGCAACAGCTTAGAGCTGATCAAGATCTGCTAGCCGACGGATGGACTGAAGTCCTCGCGGCCGAAGAGCATGAGCTCGAACGCCCCTCCAAAAGCTACCCTAAACGCAAGCTGCTCCCCCTATTAGAGGAGGAAGCGTATGAACCCGCATCACCAGGAGACAATATAGCTGACGGACCACCCCGTTGTCGCGACAGAGAGGCCTCTAGGCCCTTCACTAGACCCGTACCCCGGCATCGCTCGAAAAGCACAAGGCCACAGGGGAACGCTCCGGACTTGCGAGATATATTGGAGGATAAGGCAAGACAATCAAGATTGATCTATGGATCGCGTGGGCACTCCATGGTACGTGACGACAACCATCGCGCCGGACACAGTAAGTCCGGCCGGGCCGAACAATATAGACAAAGCTCTTTTGAGCTCCGTCGTGATATTGCCCAGTACAGAGGCGCCGCACACCCACTATGCTTCACAGATGAAGTAATGGATCATCAAATCCCTAAAGGGTTTAAACCCGTGAATATCGAATCTTACGATGGCACCACAGACCCCGCGGTTTGGATCGAAGACTATCTTCTTCACATCCACATGGCCCGCGGTGACGATCTTCACACCATCAAATATCTCCCCCTCAAGCTGAAAGGACCAGCCCGACATTGGCTTAACAGCTTGCCAGCAAAGTCAATTGGGAGTTGGGAATACCTGGAAGCCGCATTCCTCGATAACTTCCAAGGCACGTATCTGCGACCACCAGACGCTGATGACCTAAGCCACATAATTCAGCAGCTAGACGAATCGTCCAGACAATTCTGGACACGGTTCTTAACCAAGAAAAACCAAATCGTCGACTGTCCGGATGCGGAGGCCCTCGCGGCCTTCAAGCATAACATCCGCGACGAGTGGCTTGCCCGGCACCTGGGACAGGAAAAGCCGAAATCCATGGCAGCCCTCACATCACTCATGACCCGCTTCTGTGCGGGTGAGGACAGCTGGCTAGCACGCAGCAACAACCTCAGCAAAAATTCTAGCAGTCCGGATTTCAAGGACCGAAATGGCAGGTCGCATCGTAACAAAAACAAGCGCCGCATCAATGGTGACAATAGTGAGGATACGGCCGTCAATGCCGGATTCAGAGGCTCTAGACCCGGTCAGCGGAAAAAGCCATTCAAAAGAACTACTCCGGGTCCGTCCAATCTGGATCGAATACTCAACCGCTCGTGCCAGATAGATGGCACCCCCGAAAAACTAGCCAACCACACCAATAGGGACTGTTGGGTATTCAAGCAGGCAGGCAAGTTAATTGCCGAAAACAATGACAAGGGGCTGCATAGCGATGACGAGGAAAAGACCCGACCGCCGAACAATAGAGGGCAGAAGGGTTTCCCCCCACAGGTGCGGACGATGAACATGATATACGCAACGCACATACCCAAAAGGGAGCGGAAGCGTGCACTCAGGGATGTACACGCGATGGAGCCAGTCGCCCCGAAGTTCAATCCATGGTCCTCCTGCCCGATCAATTTTGACCGAAGTGACCACCCCACCAGCATTCGCCACGGCGGATTCGCCGCATTGGTCTTAGACCCAATCGTCGATGGATTTCACCTCACCAGAGTCTTGATGGACGGCGGCAGTAGCCTGAACCTGCTCTATCAGGACACAGTGCGCAAAATGGGCATAGACCCCTCAAGGATTAAACCTACCAAGACGACCTTTAAAGGCGTCATACCAGGTGTAGAAGCCAATTGTACAGGCTCAGTTACACTGGAAGTGGTCTTTGGATCGCCGGATAACTTCCGAAGCGAGGAGTTAATCTTTGACATAGTCCTGTTCCGCAGCGGCTATCATGCCTTGCTCGGACGTACAGCGTTTGCAAAGTTCAACGCGGTGCCGCACTACGCATACCTCAAGCTCAAGATGCCAGGCCCTCGAGGAGTCATCACGGTCAACGGAAACACTGAACGTTCTCTCCGAACGGAGGAACATACAGCGGCTCTCGCAGCAGAAGTACAATGCAGCCTCTTAAGGCAATTCTCGAGTCCGGTCGTTAAGCGGCCGGACATAGCTAAGCGCGCCCGAGTAACCTACAACAAGACCACCTGGCACGTTCCAAGCACGCGTAGCAGTGCGGCCCTAACCCCAGCCCCTGCAAAACGTCAAAACAGGTCGTTCGTGTACACCATTACGCTATGAAGATACCATGGGCATGGGGAGAGGGGCACGACCACGATAAGCCCAGACTGCGGCTCAACCACACCAGGGGCTCTCAAGTGTGTTGTTCTTTTTTTTCTTTTTACCTTTTATTTTTTACCCACAGGACTCCGTTCGTCAGAGGCCCTGTCCGGCAGTAGACCTGCCGAACTCACGATGCAACAGCCAGGGAAGGATAAAGGCTACAATGAATATACAGGTGGTCCCCATTACGAGCATTTTTATACACCACTCCGCAGCCTACCCCTGGAGGGGGACATGTTTAATAGTCCCGTCCCTTGCTTATCGCACTATTTGTATCGTTCTACATTCATAGCAGCACTTCTCGAGTAAAACAATGCAGCACCTTTTTGCTTATAATTGCATTTATTTTTCATACATATGTTCATTTACGACATGTCGCATCCGCACACTTTGGTACGGTTAAAACACACTAGGGGCTTATGTTTCCCGCATCATGGTGTGATAAGTCCGAACAATTTCACAAGTGCGGCACCCCGAACGTATAGCCTTATATGCATCGGCTCCGAATCATGTCTTGGGTCAATAGTTGGGTTTGCCCGGCTCCCATGTTTTGGTACCTTATGTTCCGTTGTATCGGCTAAGGTAACACTGGGAGAACCACTGCGATTGCGCCCCAATTGAGCTGGGTTAACGCCTCAGTGGAGAAAGCTGAAGCTGACCGTCATGATGAGGCGAGAGTCGGTCGCTGTTCGAGAGGTTTTTTGCGAGTCCTTAAAGACTTATGCCGCTTAGAGTGAGGAGCCGGATCTTGTCCGGCCCAGGCGTGGATAGCGCCCCAAATTCAGCCTTCCGCAGACTAGGGGCTTCGCCGAAATTTAAAATTATAGAATTATATGGCTAAGTGAGAGTGTTCAAGCATTATAAGTCCGGTTGCCTTGTTCGCTGTGTTGAGCGCCTCCCTAGATGGACCCAAAAATGGGAACAAGAGTGCTCAAGTTTATCCCGAACACCCCAGCACTCGTAGCATGGGGGCTGAAGCCGACGACTTGATATTTCTCAGATTTGATAAACAGCCGCACAGAAGGTAATATTTTAAATTAACAAGCGTTGCTTAGCGCATATGAACTAAGTTTTCAGCGCACAGGATAACAAAATGCGAGTCTACTCAAAAATTACATCTTTGGAGCACTCACCCACAATAGTGCGGGCGCCCTTCAGCACACTCTTACAATACATCTCGGGCGTGCGATGCTCCTTGTCCTCTGGTGGCGGGTCCGTCACGAGTTTCTGGGCATCCATCTTGCCCCAGTGCACCTTTGCGTGGGCAAGGGCCCGACGGGCACCTTCAATACAGGCGGAGTGCTTGATGACTTCAACCCACAAGCACGCATCCACCAACCGCCACACCAGGCCGAAGTAGCTCCCAGGCATGGCCTCCTTAGGCCACAACCAAACTATGAGGCCCTTCATGGCCTATTCGGCCGCCTTGTGGATGTCCGGCCTCAGCATACTGAGACCAGAAGACCTTCTCCGTTGAGCTCCCCTCCTCGGCCCGGTAGAACGCTGCAGCATCGGACACGCTGCGAGGAAGATCTACGAACGCTCCTGGAGAGCTCCGAATTCGGGTAAGCAACAGGTAATTAACACTCACATGCTTACTTTGCATGAAAAATGCCTTACCCGCTGCTATTTTCTTCACCGCCTCAATCTCCTGGAGGGCCTTGTACGCTTCGTCCTTAGCGGCTTTGGCACTCTCAAGAGCCGTTGCAAGCTCAGACTCTTGAGTCTTCGAGTCATGCTCCAGGCTCTCATGTTTTTTCACGAGATCCTGGAGCTCTTGATGTACCTCCGCCACCCGCGCCTCCTGCTTCTCTCGCAAGGCGCGCTTCACGGCCGCATTGCGTTCGGCCGCGGCCACCGCCTCTTTCAGGGTCGCCACCTCGTTAGTGGCCCCTGCAATACCCACATTATCCTTGTCATTCTTTTTGCAACCAAAATCCTTTTCTGTAAGGTACAATTTATTAAGGTGTTACTCACCTTCCTTGTCCTCGAGCTGCTTCTTGGCACGGCCGAGCTCGTTCTCGGACCGCTCGAGGTCTTCCTTCAAAGTATTGACCTCCGCAGTCAGTGCGGCAGAGGTCAGCAGGGCAGCCTGCAATCCCATATTGACATATTTTTTATGACTCCTGCGTATATCTTTTTAGATCCTCAGTCCGGCTTTTCTTTCCGAACACCGAACCGAGCATCAGGGGCTACTATCTATGCGGTACCATTTTATACATATCGAAATTCTTACCTAAAAGCCTGTTAGAAGGCTGCTGCAGGCTTCGGTCAGCCCGCTCTTGGCGAGTTGCACCTTCTGAATCACCGCACTCATAACAGTGTGGTGTTCCTCTTCGATGGAGGCGCCGTCGAGTGCCTCCAGGAAATTATCCGGCACCTCCGGTTGGACGGAGGCAGCCGGCGTCACGGTCTTGCCCTTCTTGCGAAGGGGTCGCCCGCCAGACTCCAGATCCACTGTTGGTTTCGGGGCCGAGTCCGGGAGGTTGTCCTGTGACACCTCCGGGGCCTCCTCCTCCTGGTGAGTCGCTTCCTGGGATCCCACCTCGGCATCGTCCGTGGCACGGGGGGTGGAGGCAGTCGGAAGAGAATCCATATCCAACGCACCTAAGGACCCGCTCGACGAAGCGGGAAGATCATCCTTGGGCGGACTGCAGGGTTGTATGCGGCATTAGAAATACATTATGTGGCGAAAAGGAAAAACCTTGAAGTTATTCGGGAGTCCGGATACTTACGATCTTGCCAGGGGCTTGGCCCTTGGAGGCCAGTCCTCGTCGTCGTCACTGGCGTTGGCGGAGCAGTCCGAGGGAAGATTTTTCCCTTCTTGGACCCTTCGGCCTCCTTTGTTGGGGAGGCCTTCCTTTTCTTCCCTCCCCCCGCTGGGGGAGAGGCTTTCTTCTTCTCCTCCTCGCCTTGGTGGGAGGAGTCGGCCTCGGATTCATCATCCGATAGCACCTGAAAACGGGAACTCTTCCGAGTCCCCGTGGCCTTCTTCTTGGCCTTCTTCTCCTACACCACGTGGGGTGCCGGAGCCAGCGGCCCCGTTAGGCGGGCGTCCGCTGGGTCCTCTGGCAATGGGGCCGGACAGATAGTCCGTTCGGCCTTCGCCAGCCATTCCTGTCAAAGGTAAAGGGAGTTTAGATCCCGCATAGAGTCAAACTATGGAAAACAAGTGGCAAAATCACTTAACTCGTCAGCCGGACGCTGCGAGCGGAATCCGCGATCTTCGGTAGCGGATGCGGGAGCCTCGGCGCCCTTGAACAGCACCTTCCAGACATCTTCGTACGTAGTGTCGAAGAGCCCGCTCAGAGTTTGGTGCTGCGCCGGATGGAACTCCCGCATGTTGAAACCCCGTTGTTGGCACAGGAGAATCCGGCGGATGAGCATGACCTGGACTACGTTGACAAGCTTGAGCTTCTTGTCCACCAGCTTTTGGATACAGGCTTGGAGTCCGATCAGCTCCTCCGAATCGCCCCAGATCCGGCCACTCTCTTTCCAGGAGGTGAGCCGCGTGGGGATGCCAGATCTGAACTCGGGGGCCGCTACCCAGTCAGGGTCACGCGGCTCGGTGATGTAGAACCACCCCGATTGCCACCCCTTAATGGTTTCCACGAAAGTGCCCTCCAGCCAGGTAACGTGGGACATCCTGCCCACCATGGCGCCTCCGCACTCCGCTTGGCTGCCCTTCACAACCTTCGGCTTGACACTGAAGGTCTTGAGCCACAAGCCGAAGTGGGGCTGGATGCAGAGGAAGGCCTCGCACACGACGATAAACACCGAGATGTTGAGGATGAAATTCGGGGCCAGATCATGGAAATCTAGGCCGTAGTAGAACATGAGCCCCCGAACAAAGGGATGAAGTGGGAAGCCCAGTCCGCGGAGGAAATGGGGAAGAAATACTACCCTCTCATGGGGCCTGGGGATGGGAATGAGCTCTCCCTCGTCGGGGAGCCGGTGCGCGATGTTGCTGGATAGATATCCGGCGTCGCGCAGTTTCTGGATCTGCCCCTCCGTGACGGAGGAGGCCATCCACTTGCCTCCCGCTCCGGACATAGTTGGAGAAGGTTGAGGTGAGAAGTGCGGACTGGGGCACTGGAGCTCGAGTTCGCGGAGATGGATAAGCCAAGGAGGAAGAAGGCACATGTAAAAGGGTTGGATCTTTATCCCCTTATATGGGCGGACAAAAACATGTGTCCCCACCGGCCTGGTAAAACTCGCTTATGTCCCAAGCGTCACAATCAATGGCGCGGTTGGGTTACCCACGTCCATATTGATGGGAATCTCGGAATAAGGGGAACACGATCTCTGCTTCGACAAGACGTGCCAAGGAAACCGCTTCGCTTAACGCGCGGAGGTGGAACAATAAAAACAATTTGAGTAAAGGCTTTGTAGTGGTGTGACGTCACGCCACAAAATACGTCAGCAGATTGAACTTGTGTAATATTATTCTCTCTACGGTGGTACGTGGAATTTATTTTTGCAGAGCCGAACACTATCCTGGTGTTCACAATCTTCTATAAATTATTTGGAGGAAGAACCCGCCTTGTAATGCCGAAGACAACATGCACTTCGGACTTGTCGTCATTGAAGCCTGGTTCAGGGGCTATTGAGGGAGTTCCGAACTAGGGGGTGTCCGGATAGCGTAGTCGAGTTTAGTGCCCAACTTAGCACACCAAGTTTTCACCTCATCAGCTATGAAGTTAGAACCGTTATCAGTTATTATACTGTGTGGGACACCATAAAGATGGACTACGTCGGATACAAAGTCGATCACTAGTCCGGCCTCAGCTGTTTTTACTGGTTTGGCCTCTATCCATTTAGTGAATTTGTCAACCATTACCAACAAGTATTTCTTTTTGTGGCTTCCCCCTTTAGGGGGTCCAACCATGTCAAGCCCCCAGACCAAAAAGGGCCAAGTAATGGGTGTCGGTGTCAAAACCGGCGGATCTTGGGTAGGGGTCCCGATCTGTGCGTCTTCGGCTGATGGTAACAGGAAGCAAGGGGCACAATGTTTACCCAGGTTCGGGCCCTCTTGATGGAGGTAAAACCCTACTTCCTGCTTGATTTATATTGAAGATATGAGTAGTACAAGAGTATATCTACCACGAGATCATAGAGGCTAAACCCTAAGAGCTAGCCTATGATGGTATGATTGTAATTATGATCGGCCTTATAAGGACCATCCTCTCCGGTTTATATAGACATCGGAGAGGGCTAGGGTTTACATGGAGTTGGTCACAAGGAAGGAAATCTAATATCCTGATCGCTAAGCTTGTCTTCCACGCAAAGGAGAGTCCCATCCGGACATGAGCCGAAGTCTTGAATCTTGTATCTTCACGCTTCGTTAGTCCGGACAATGTATATAGTCCGGCTGTCCGGATACCCCCTAATCCAGGACTCCCTCAGTAGCCCCTGAACCAGGCTTCAATGACGATAAGTCCGGCGCGCAGTCTTGTCTTCGGCATTGCAAGGCGGGTTCCTTCTCCGAATACTCCAAAGTTATTTATCGAACACGTAGATCGCGTCTGGATCTGCAAGATGGTAAATTCGTTCTGCTGGCAGTCTTTGTACGTTGTGCTCCTGCATCGTGGCCTGATACAACACGGACTGGTGTTACCTGCTCCACCTCGACTCGCGTCGCGAGGCGGTTTTATTGGCACGCCCTGCCAAAGCAGAGATCGTGTTCCTCTTATCGCGGGATCTCTCATCAATATGGGCGCGTGTGACCCCACGGCGACCGTTGGTATGACTCCGTGTATTTTAGATAAGTCCCAAGTGGTCACGTTGAGGACTCTTGATATTCATCCTCTTTATAAAGGGGCCGAGGCCTACACCTCTTTTCCAACTCTCCTATCCCTTCTTGCACCTCGAGCTCCAGCACTCAAAACCTAAGCCTCAACACCCCAGATCCTCTAGTATGTCCGGATCCAACGCAAAAGGCCGGTGGGTGGCCTCCTCAATCCAGGAGGAGGATATTACTAAGCTTAGGGAGGTCGGATACCAGACCGCCGATATCCAGCACAGGCTTCCTGCTCCAGGGCAGGTTATCCCCAGGCCGGAGCCCAATGAGAGCGTCGTGTTCGTTCCTCACTTCCTCCAAGGTCTAGGCCTCACCCTCGACCCCTTTGTTAGGGGGCTCATGTTCTACTACGGCTTGGACTTTCATGAACTTGCTCCAGACGCCATCCTCCAAATATCTTCGTTTGTTATTGTGTGCGAGGCTTTTCTCCATGTCAACCCACACTTCCGCTTATGGCTCAAGACCTTCAATGTGACGCCGAAGATGATCGAGGGGCGACATGCGGAGTGCAAAGGTGCCATAATAGGCAAGAACATCGACGCCCCATGGCCAGAGGGCTCCTTTCCGGAAGTGTCCGATGTGTGGCAACGGAGGTGGTTTTATGTCACGGCTCCCAGAGGCACAAAGTGGGCAGCCGCCCCCGAGTTCTGCTCGGGCCCTCATCACAGTCAGCGTCTTGGACTGACGTAGGACGGAGTTATGGGCCTGCTGGCGATGTACCAGAACTGCAGAATCGTATCCGGGAGCTCATAGAGAGAGACATAAATCTCGTCAGCATAATGCAAGTGATGCTAATCCGGCGGACGCTGTCGTGGAAACGTCGGCCTCTCCGGATGTGGGAGTTTAATCCGAAGGGTCCGCGGACTATTAAGCACTTCTTCAGCCTGAAGCTCGAAGGAATGTGTAAATTATTCTTCGGACCACAAGTAAAGTGTCCAGACACCACCGAGGATGCGGGCCTAAGCTACAATCGCTTGGACGCCCAAGTAAGCAACCTTAAAGACGGACACTTCATTTATATTTATCATGATTGTAATTCTAAAAATCCCTCCGTGGCCAGGAATAGCTCAATAAGGCGAAGAGAATTAGGTGTCCGGTGGCACTTCCTGAAGGCTCGCCTGGTCCAACCATCGCAAAGATGCTTGACCGGGCGCTCAGCAAAATCCCCTCAAGGAAAGGCAAAGGATAGGGCAGTGAAACCACACCACGCATCCAGACCGGAGGAGTCGCTACCTCTACTATGGAGGATAGCCAGGAAGGGGAGGTTAAAGCCTCCTCCCCACGCGGGAAGAAGAGGGCTGCCCCCGAAGACTTGGAGGTGGAGACGCCCAAGCAAGGGAAGAAGATGTCACTAGGGGGCTCTGCCGCAACGGGCACACCTACCACGTCGTGCCCACCAACGGGCCAGCCCTCCACCGAGCCGTAAGTTAATCATTAATTCGAAGGTATGGCGTTACTCTGAGATCTATAACCGAGACTTCGTCTTTTGTAGTCCGGCGAGCAGCTCTTCTCAACAGAGTTCGTCTTCAGGGGACCTTCATCCAGAGATGATGGAGAGTGAGACTCCGCCCACCTCTCCGCTTCATGAAGCTGGCGACACAGAGGTGTCGTCACGGAGGAGTCCGGATCTGCCGAAGCCGGAAGCGAACACGTCAGTCACCCTGAGCCCGGAGCATTTGGCTCCCACGGGGGGGGGGGGGGAGAAGGGAAGGGTCCGGCTCAGTCTGATGTCCGGCCGGACATACTGACAGGCTTTCTGGAGCGAGCCATGCTCTCGGAGGAGCACCGCTCTATAATGAGCACGGTGCTCACGAAGATTTCATCCGCTACCAGCGGTTTGAATGAGGCATTCACAAGCCTACTCAAAGGCTTCGAGGTATGCGGTGAAAAAAATGCACTATATTTTTTGTTAAGAAGTATGCGCTAGGTGTGCTCCCTATGGATAGTAGCCCCCGAGACTCTGGTTGCCCGCCATAGGCGGCAAACGGGGGATCAATCATTAATGGCTGCTTTGTATAAATGTGTAGGTATACAAGGATCCGACAGCCGACTAGTCTGTTGAAGTTGCTGAACTAAGAAGGCAGATCGGATCTATTGATGCCGATATCACGCTAGTGAACAGACAGCTGGAAGAATCCCAGGGTATGTACTCTGCTTCCCTTATTATATTGTGTAGGAAGATGCGAGAATGGCATGATGTTAATGCCCTGTGTATGCACTGCAGATGGTGCTGCTGCCGTGGAGGCACTAAGGGCCGAGCTCGCTAAATCCAAGGAACAAGCTCGGGCTAGCAATGCGGCTGCCCTAAAGGCAGCCGAGGAGTTGAGAGCCGAACAAGCTGCTCATCGCCAAAGCGAGTAGAAGATAGCCGAGATGGCTGAAGAGTTGAAAAATGCCGCCGACCGGTATGTGCTCCTTGAAAAGGAGAGTAAGGCTAGTTCGGATGAGCTGGACAAGGCGCTTAATGCCGCCAGGGAGATGTGGACCGAGATCCGGGGTATGCTGGAGGAGCTCCAACAGGCCGACAAAATTGTGGCCGGGGGCTCCTACCTACTGCGGGCCAAGTTTTTGGATCCAAAGTATGCTCCCCTAGCTGGGCGTTGGAGTCTTGCAGACGCATATGCGGACTTGATGAAAAGTACAGCTGACGCTCTGCCAAGTTCTTCAAGGATCAAGGTGATAAGGAAGTGGAGAAGCTTTTTTGGTCGCAGTTCAATGCTCCCAACCGCTCGCTGCAGTTGAATGAGAAGGTGGCTGCTGTGGCGGAGCTTCATAGGCTGTTCGGGGTGGCAATGCGGTTTGTAATAGACCATCTTTGGCCGAAGGGGCCCAAGCCGGACAGTTATTTTGGTTTGGTGCAACAATTCCTTGGGGCCGTGACTCGGGTCGACGCCGTGAGGAGGTCGGCGTGCATAGAGGGTGCGCGGATGGCTGTTGCCCGCATTAAATCCTATTGGACGGATATGGAGGCCACCATTCTAGCGACCCAGGATCCGGTGGGAGGCCAATATCCGGCCGAGCACTACTTGGCGCAGGTCACAGAGGGTGCTCACCTAATAGAGGCGCAGTGCTCGAAGAGTATTTTGTTTGAGTAATAATTCAAATTATTGTAAAAACAATGTTTATTTGATTATGAGGCTATACTTATATTCTTTGCCTGAAAATATGATTGTGTCCCCTGTACGGCTATTCTTATATGTATAAGTAGTCTGAAAGATAGCAGTCGTTGGCTTCAGCCCCCACGCATACAATGCGGGGGTGTTCGCGAAGAATATGCTTAATCACACTTGATCCAGCGTCTTGGTCCATTAAGGAGGTGATCGCACGTCGAACTAGGCAACCGGACTATATAGCTTTAACACTTTCGCTTAGCCGTGGAGATATAATTGTGGGGCTACTATGTAGCCCCTGGTACCTTCGCGGTCATCCGAATACGGGCGCGTGTGTACATGGCCGGTAAACGGCCCTTCGTTAATGCGGAGGAATCCTAGAGATTCCGGTGAGTCTTTGAGTGGTTGAACAGTCTCTTCCTGTATCATGACGGTCAATTTTCGGCTTTCTCTACTGACGCGCTCATCCGGAATCACCAGGGCACAATCGCAGTAGTTCTCCTTTGGCCTGCCTTAGCCAATAATAAAGGAACGTAAGGCGGCAAACCCAGGAGCCGAGCGAAACCAACATTTGACCCAAGACATGATTCAGAGCTGATGCATATAAGGCCAAACTCGTGATGCCGAACACTCCTGAAGGTGTTCGGACTTTATAACAGGAGATGGGCTCAAGAATGCCCATTCCATATGAACCTTGCGTTTCCAGGTACGTGCAGTGACCTGTCGTGGCGAAATGCCAATAACGACAGTGTCCTCTGTGGGTATGGAACCCATGGGACGGTTTGAACCCATGGGAAGTCTTGAGTCTTGTATCTTCACACTTCGATAGTCCAGACAATCTATATAGTCCGGCTGTCCGGATACACCCTAATCCAGGACTCCCTCAATGGGGATTGTTCTTAATGCGGTGGGAGGCATGTGGCTTTGATTGGCGAAAAGCTAACAGCCCACGCAATGTTGGACAAGGGCTTGAGCGTAAGCTCGAGCCGTGGGCCAGAAAAACCATATCCGAAATGCCTTGCTTATGAGGGCTCGAGCTGTGACATGATGGCTGCCGAGGCCAGCATGTATTTCTGCCGTGAGCTGCCTTGCCTCTTCTTCGGAGATGCACCTTTGAAGGACTCTAGTAGTAGTTCTTTTATACAGTTCACCGTATGTACTTTAAAAGCTTTAGAGCGCCGAATTATGCATCGAGCTTCACTTTGATTGTCGGTAAGCTCCTGCCTATTAAGGTAGGCCAGGAATGGTTCGGTCCAGGGAGCGATAACCGCCATGATCTCATGACAAGAGGGTGTTATCTCGATTTCCGGACCCCCGACGGTGTCTGCATTATGTTCGGCAGCTGGGGGTGTGATCAGGTCCGTATTTCCTGCTCCGCTCTCACCCTACCACACTACGGATAGCTTAAAGAGCCTTTCCACAAAGGTGGTATGCGGTACAGGGTCTCACTTAGCGCCCATACGAGCAAGGATGTCGGCTGCCTGATTACTCTCTCAAGCGATGTGATGAAATTCCAGTCCTTTGAACCGGGCTGATATTATTAGTATGGTGTTTCGATATGCCGCCATTTTGGGTCCTTTGCATCAGACTCTCCATTGACCTGGGAAATTGCGAGGTTGGAATAACCGCTCACCTCCAGGCGTTGTATACCCATGGAGACAGCCATGCGAAGACCATGTAGCAGTGCCTCGTATTCGGCTGCATTGTTGGAGTCCGTATACATAATTTTTAGTACATAGCGGACTGTTTCCCAAGTAGGGGATGTTACAATGACGCCAGTCCCCAGTCCGACTAGCATTTTAGAGCTGTCGAAGTACATAATCCAATTGGAGTAGGAGCTATACTCTTTAGGGAGTTCGGCTTCCGTCCATTCATCTATAAAGTCGGCTAATACTTGGAATTTAATAGCCCGGCGTGGTTTGTATATGATTTCAAACAGTAAAATCTCGATGGCCCATTTGACTATGCGGCCAGTGGCATCCCTGTTATTGATAATGTCATTGAGTGATACTTCAGATGCCACTATGATCGAACATTCTTGAAAGCAGTGTTGCAGTTTACGGGATGCCATGAAGACTGCGTAGGCTATCTTCTGGTAGTGGCGGTATCGGGATTTTCAAGGTGTGAGGACCTTCGATACATAATAGACTAGTTTTTGGGTGGGGATTTATGTCCCCCTTCCCCTCGTTCGACGACGAGCATAGCACTAACCACTTGGTTAGTTGCCGCAATATATAGTAACATGGGCTCTCCAACACCCGTTGCAGCTAGGATTGGGTTGCTTGCAAGAAGGGTTTTAATCTCTTCCAGTTCGACTGTGGCAGCATCCATCCATTTGAAGTTGTATGTGCGCCTTAATAACTTGTAGAGGGGTAGCGCTTTCTCTCCCAATTTGGAGATAAAGCGGCTTAAGGCCGTGACACACCCAGCTAGTTTCTAGACTTGCTTGGTATGGCCAATTGTGACAATGCTTGGATCTTAGTTGGGTTTGCTTCAATTCCTCTATGGGAAACAATAAACCTAAGCAATTTTCCGGCCGAAACTCCGAAGACACATTTTTCCGGGTTAAGCCATATGTCATATGTTCAGAGGTTGTCGAAGGTGAGGTGGAGATAGTCCACCAGTGTCTCGACGTGTTTTGTCTTGATGAACACACCGTCCACATATGCTTCGACTGTTTTGCCTATTTGTTTTTCCAGGCAAGTTTGAATCATACGCTGGTAGGTAGCCCCAGCAATTTTGAGACTGAAGGGCATACTGTTGAAGCAGAAGGGACCGTAAGGAGGAATGAACGTGGTTGTAGCCTGGTCCGATTCCTTCATCTTGATCTGATGGTATCCGGAATATGCGTCAAGGAAGCACAGAGAGTCATGCCCTGCTGTTGCGTCAATAATTTGGTCGATGCGAGGCAATGGGAAGGGGTCTTTAGGGCAAGCCATGTTGAGGTCCTCGAAATCAAAACACATGCGCTAGGATTTGTCCTTCTTTGGTACTATAACCAAGTTGGCAAACCAATCCGGATGTTTAATTTCCCTAATAAACCCAGCCTCTAACACCTTAGCTAGCTCTTCTCCCATGGCTTGACACTTAGGTTCGGAGAATCGCCATAGTGTCTACTTCACAAGTTTGAATCCCTTGACTACATTGAGTCTGTGTTCGGCCAGTCTTCGTGGGATGCCGGGCATGTCTGAAGGGTGACAAAATTTTGGATCCAGTCCCACATGTGTGTTCGGAGCTAGAATGGTTTCTGATGTTACCAGTTTGGGTCTGGTTAGGCACAAGGGCTTCGGCAATCCTACGCTTGAGACAAAGTCCAGAGGGCGTAAGGTCCCGTACGAAGGGGTAGTATCCGGCTCATGGGATTCAGAGACCCGGACATACTTGGTTTTCAATATGGGTAGGGAAGTGTCCTCGGTCGGTTCCTCAACGCCCGCTACAAAGTGGGTGATCGGCAGGTGATTAATTTCCCTCTAGACGGGCTTGAGCCTGATCCGATCATAGTCTGTTGAGACCCCCACGGCGGCGATGCGGTCTAGCAGTTCCTTTAAAGACGAAACATCCGTCGGATCCAACTTTTCGGAGTACTTAGGGCTGATGCGGGGACGGTGTCCGGCGTCCATGGGGGGAGTTGCGGGCTCGACGGCCGCGCAGGCCCTTATGGTGAAGCCTCCGAACTGGAGGGTCTTCCCCGAAGCTAGGCACCCTCTAGAAGTGGAATTGTTGTTGATGACTAGGCGAGCCATAGATCACTTTTTGCAGAGAGCACAACAAAGCTCTGAGTGAAAGCACCAATGTCACTGTCAAAACCGGCAGATCTCGGGTAGGGGGGCCCAAGCTGTACGTCTAAGGATCAATGGTAACAAGAGACCAGGGGACACAGTGTTTACCCAGGTTCGGGCCCTCTTAAGGCAGGTAAAACCCTACTCCTGCTTGATTATATTCGACGAGCATGAAGATTGCAAGAGTTGATCTACCTCGAGATCATAATGGCTAAAGCCTAGATGTATAGCCTATGAGAATTCCAATGATGGTAAATAAGATAGCATCTATGGACTAACCCCTCCAGTTTATATGCACACCAGAGGGGCCTAGGGTTTGTACAAGGTTGGTTCATCAGGAAGGGAAGCTTCCCTACTCTAATCTTGTCGTCTACGCATTGAGAAGTCCCATACGGACACGGAGAATAATCTTCAGCTTGATCTTGTATGGCCCATCCAACCCGGTCCATATTCCTGGGCCGGACACCTGAGGACCCCCGAATCTAGGACTCCCTCAGTCGTCGTGGCGTTGCTCAACGACAACGCGTGCGTCTTCCCTCCGCCTGTCCTCTGAGGCTTGCCGACGATCTGGATGCGCTCGAGGGTCAGAAGAGGCCGTCAAGACGTCATCAAGTTCTTAATGCTGTCGAGCTCGCACTAGTTTCCGTGGCAGGGACTGCATCGTGGGTGTGGCCCCTTCCGTACGACTAGCATCATGAGCCGTTGCCATCGCTTGGGGAGGCTGTGGCAGGCCAGCTCACTGTGAGCCCCGAGCCTCAGCGATACCTTGGAGGCTTTGGATGGTGGCATGCCACTCTTCCATCTTCTCAGCTGCTGGCGGGAACCTCAGTAGGAGCTAAGCCCGCGCCATGGCCTCGGTAGCCATGCTCGGCATGGGTGATGACAATGCAGATCGTACCGTCGCTCGTCTTCTGACAGTGCCAGCGGTGATAGTACTTCGCCCCCACTATCATGAGGAGGCCACTTGGATGGCGTGGTGGCGCGGTGAAGGCGCTTGAGGGCCTACGGCTTCGTCGGGCATAGCGGTTTGGTCGACTCTTCCAGGGGAAGGCGCGTGCGCTGCGGTCGCTCCTGTGATAGGGCCGGCCGGCGGGCAGTGATAGTGGAGGCGAAGCCGTAGGCCCGACGAAGCTCACTGTGAGCCCCGAGCCTGCGGTTGTGCTCGTCGGCGTGAGGAAGAGGTGTGGACAGAGTAGATCCTCCACCCGTACCTCGTGGAGCGTGGCCGTCGGGGTGTTGCTGAAGTCGCTCTCCCTCGATGTCTCCTGCTCCGGCTTCCGCCGTGGGAGAAATGTTGACCGTGCCGCCTGCTCCGACAACATCCCCAACGGCATCCACATCCTCACGTGTCTCCGCACCTCCCGTAGCATTGGTAGCTACGGGTGGCGGACCCTTTGAGGTGGACGGGTGAGCCGAAACACCGGACTTCTTCTTAGGCTCCATGGTTGATGGCGCCGTTCGGCAGGGGGGATGTCACGTTGCACAAAGAGCAGAGGAGCTTTGGGCAGCACAACAGGGATCACATGAGCAATATTACCCAGGTTCGGGCCGCCACGAGGTGTAAAACCATACTCCTGCTTTGGTGGATTGATGGTCGAGTAATGGTAGTGGAGCAACACTTGCCCGACAGGGGCGGCAGTGGCTACGCGCGTACGAGTGCATGGGTGTCCAACTCTCCAACCTCGCGAACCCCCTCTACGGTTGCCATGGGCCTCCTTTTATAGGTTAAGGGGTCACAACAATGGCAAATCACTCATTATTTACTGATAAGATAGCAAACAATGCTATCATACCTAACTCTGCAGGCTGACAGAGTGCATTAGATGTGCCACTCGACGTCACATCATTGTTCGCCCGGCAAGCCTTGCCGGGCTTATTTTGCCAGCTCCACTCCTGTTTGTTTGACACGTCGTGGGACGGGTGTCATCTCTAGGGTTTCCTATAGAAAGAGGCTGCCATGTGGCGAATGGCTGCCACTTAATCACTTTGCGGCTTGGCATCGCACTGATTGATGACGTGGGTCATGGGGGAGTGGTCGATGAGGTGTTTCTTTCCTTGGTGAGTCCCGGAAGGCCCTGCCGGGATGTCTTAGATGCTCTCTTTCGCACGGCAAGGGAGGCTTTTTTTCTAGTGGTATCTTGCTTCTCTGGCTTGATCTTGGTCCTCGTGTCCTGCATGTTGGTCCTTCGAAGATCTTGATCCCTTGCTCTCTGGCATGGCCTGACGTCATAATCTTGTTCCCCTGCGTGTGCACTGTCAGGGCAACATACCCAGGGTCTGTTGCACCAACAAATTGAATCTTTTCCTTTGACGTTTTATTATGTCAGATTGAATCCTTGGATGTGAGAGCACTTGATGTATGTCCTGCGATGGGATATCCGTGGTGACAATGGGATATTCTGTTGATCCACTTGATGTATGTTTTGGTTATCAACTTGCGGATTCCCGTGGTGACATTAGGTTAATCTATGCATAGGGGTTGATGCATGTTTTCATATTCCTTTCTCCGATATAAATCTCGGGATGCTCAAGAAGTTCTTTATGTTGGATTGAATATTATGAATCTGAAGTTGTTTGATGCATATCGTACAATTGACCCACAGACACTTGTGGATACATTGGAGTATCTAGGTGACATTAGGGTTGATTGATGTGTGTCATATGGTGTTATTTTACTACGAACTCTACGGCTGTTTGTGACACTTATAGGAATAGATCAATGGATTGATCGGAAATAATAGCTTTGAGGTGGTTTCATAACCTACAAGCAATTTCATCTTATGTTCTCCGCAATAGGAACTTTGGAGTGATTCTTCATTGCACATTGAGGGATTGTTATATGATCCAATTATGTTATCATTGTTGAGAGAACTTGCACTAGTGAAAGTATGAACCCTAGGCCTTGTTTCCAAGCATTGCAATACCATTTTTGCTCACTTTTGTTACTAGTTACCTTGCTGTTTTTATATTTTCAGATTACAAAAACCCATATCTACTATCCATATTACGCTTGTATCACCGTCTCTTCATCGAACTAGTGTACCTATACAATTTACCATTGTATTGGGTGTGTTGGGGACACAAGAGACTCTTTGTTATTTGGTTGCAGGGTTGTTTGAGAGAGACCATCTTCATCCTACGCCTCCCACGGATTGGTAAACCTTAGGTCATCCACTTGAGGGGATTTGCTACTATCCTACAAAACTCTGCGCTTGGAGGCCAAAACGAGTCTACAAGAAGAAGGTTGCATAGTAGACATCACAAGGCAAGATGTGGAACTAAAGTTTAGTCCCACATTGCTAGTTTGGTGGGAGTTGGACTTCCTTATAAGGGATGTTGTTTCCCCACATGTATGAGCATGAGAACAAGAGGGACATTCACACACGCTCCTCATCCGCCGCCCATTACACCACCCCTCGTCACGATGCACCGTGGGTTGCAGGAATCAGCCGAGCCGATGTCTAAATTTTTTTCCATGCACAATGGGTATACGAATGGTCACGCGGGAGCTGAAATGTTTTTCTGTAGTGTAGATTGAATCCGAACAGCATGCCTCTTCGGCTGCGGACTGTTCACTTCATCTCCCTCTTTTGCTTCACCTCATGTCGCTTCCCTCTTGCCTACTTCTCATGTGCCTATAAAAGAGAGGTCGCTCATCTCCAGAGAGATACATCAGAACATCATCTTCCTCTCGTCATCGTTCCTGAGCACTGAGTGCTATGATCTTCCCAATCTCGGCTTGCAGCGTGCACTACAGGTCAGGACAATAGGCCTCCGAAACCGCACCACTTTGAGTCATGTACGGGAGAAGCTTGATAAGGTATTTGGGAAGCACTCCGCGCGATTATGATGTCAACTATGCAACTTTATTCTTATAGATTCGTGTTGGATCTCCAAGCGTGGAGTTCTGTTGGACAGTAGCAATTTTCCCTCAAGTGGATGCCCTAAGGTTTATCAATCCGTGGGAGGCATAAGATCAAGATGGTATCTCTCAAATAACCCTGCAACCAAATAATAAAAAGTCTCTTGTGTCCCCAACACACCAAATACAATGGTAAACTGTATAGGTGCACTAATTCGGTGAAGAGATGGTGATACAAGCATCATAACGATAGTATATATTGATTTTTGTAATAGGAACAATAAAAAATAGCAAGGTAGCAAGTAACAAAAGTGAAAACAAATGGTATTGCATTGCTTTAAAATGAGGCCTAGGGTCTGTACTTTCGCTAGTGCAATCTCTCAATAATGCTAATATAATTGGATCATATAACCATCCTCAAATTGTGATGAAGAATAACTCCAAAGTTCCTATCTAGGGGAGAACATAAGACAAAATTGTTGGTAGGGTATGAAACCACCTCGAAGCTATTCTTTCCAATCGATCTATCCAAGAGTTCGTACTAAAATAACACCAAGTTATCCTTTTCGGTCGATCTATCCAGAGTTCATACTAAAATAACACCAAGTTATCCTTTCCGATCGATCTATCAAGAGTTCGTACTAAGATAACACCAAATAATTTTAGATTCATATTATTCAATCCAACACAAAAAACCTCAAAGAGTGCCCAAGATTCCAATCGGAGAAACAAAGATGAGAATGTGCATCAACCCCGATGCATAGATTACCCCAATGTCACCTCGGGACCCGCGAGTTGAGTGCCAAAACTCATATTGAGTGAATCAATATGATACCCCATTATCGCCACGGGTATTCATAGCAAGACATACATCAAGTGTTCTCAAATCCATGAAAGTATTCGATCCAATAAAAATGAAATATCAAAGGGAAAAGTCAATTCATCACAAAAAGATAGAGAGGGGAAAACACCATATGATCCAACTATATTAACAAGGCCCGTGATACATAAAGAGTGTGCCATCTCAAGAACACGAGAGAGAGAGAGAGAGATTAAACACATAGCTACTTGTACAAACCCTCAGCCCCGAGGGTGGATTATTCCCTCCTCATCATGGTTGCCAGCGGGATGATGCAGATGGCCACTGGTGATGATTTCCACCTCCGGCGGAGTACCCGAATGGGGTCTAGATTGGTTTTTCGTGGCTACAGAGGCTTGCAGCGGCGGAACTTCTGATCTAGGGTTCGTTTGGGCTTTTTGCAATATTTGGGAATTTATAGGGTGAAGAGGCAGTGTGGGAGGCCACCGAGGTGGGCACAACCCACCAGGGAATGCCTGGGCCCCAGGCGCGCCCAGGTCGGTTTTGCCCCCCTCGGGGCACCCCTCTGGTACTTCTTTGGCCCATCTTGGGTCTTCTGGTCCACAAAAAATCTCCAAAAGGTTTCCCTGCATATGGACTCCTTTGATATTGATTTCCTACAAAGTAAAAAACAAGCAAAAAACAGCAACTGGCATTGGGCACTATGTCAATAGGTTATTCTCAAAATGATATAAAGTTGCTATAAAATGAATGTAAAACATCCAAGAATGATAATATAACGGCATGAATACTTCATAAATTATTGATACATTGAAGATGTATCAGTGTCCCCAAACTTAATTCCTACTCGCCCTCGAGTAGGTAAATGATGAAAGAAATAATTTATAAATTGTGAATGCTAGCAAAGTGCACAAGTTTGATCAATGATAATTTCAATCACTTTTCCTAGCATCATAACAACAATCTTTCTCATAAAACTCATCATGACAAGGAAGCAATAAATTCACATGTTAAGATTTAAACAATGAATTCTCTTGAAACTCAACAACCTATTTAGTCATCAAACAATGGCAGTTCAACTTATTCAATAGAGTCTATGTAAGATCTCGACATACTCAATCATAATATAGTCTTGCATGATTGCTAGTACTCAAATCATATTCTTAGATCAAATGGCATCCATCAAACACAGAGAAAGATAGGGGCTTAATGTTTCTCCTCCCAACTCATTTACCAAAGAGATAATTGTCAACAATAATAAATCATGATCAAATATATTTGATGGCCATATGTGCCTGGATCTTTCCCCAACACATGATCCTTGCCAACTAGAGAACAATTGAGGTTGAAAGAGGATGTATACTATTGACTCTTGCATAAAAGTAAATACTGAAAAGTAAAAGATAGGCCCTTTGTAGAGGAAAGCACATGTTGTCATGCGCTTTTTAATTCTGGATGTCCAAACTCTTAATGCAAAGGAACATCATGTCAGAGTAATGGGCCATGGGCCGCAGTCTACCAGTTTTCTCTTTGTTGCAAAGGAGGCAAGCAGCAGGCGCGGAGTCCCGAGAAAGCAGCCAAAGGTTTCCATTCTCGTTAAACAAGACCAAGACCACCAGGATGGCAGGACGAAGGTCATTGCCGAGCCCACCACAGCGTCACGACCAGGGGCTTTTGCAGGCGAAGACCACTTTAATCAGGATAAGATCTACTTGTTGTCTCCCTTCAAATTTGGCCATTGTGGGCTCCCTTCCCGCCTCCATTCGGGAAGAGGACCAAGGACACTCTAAATAGGACGTAGCCACCACCATAGGGAGAGAGGAGATCCACTCCACCCTCAACAGCTCACTCGAGCCCAAGAACACACCTCCTGAGGTTGTTCCCTACTGTACTAGTTCATCCTGAGCCCCTCGAGGCAAATCCACCACAAAGCAAGAGTAGGGTTTTACTTCGCAAGGTGGTCCGAACCTGGGTAAATTCCCGTGTCCCATTTCCTTCGAGCTCGACACGCTACTGTGAGATTGATGAATCGACAGACTAGGGAGAGAGAGATCTTCGCACGCACCCCAGAGTTTGAACCGCTCAAGGGTTTGCGGAACCCAAAATCTGACATTTTAGGCACCAGGTAGGGGTGAGTCGGATCTTCTCTTCCGTCGATCGCTTCGCAACTGCTCCGGCGCCTCCATGGCTGACGCTCCGAGGGCTCGCATTGAGCACTGGGTTGTTCGGACAGCCCAGGCAGCAACAACTGACCAGGAAGATCTCCACTCCGCGCTGCTCGCGGCCCACGCACCACCTGGAGCCGTTGGTCGCGGGCTCCGTGGGCCGCCGCCGTCCTCCCTCGCGCCGCACCGCTGTGCGGTCTTCGATCTATGCCACAACGACATCATTGCACACTCGCCGGGAGCAGCCAAGCATGTGAGCCCCTCTCATCATTGCCCAGGAGCTGCTGCGATGCAGGCTGGCGGAAGGCGCCCGCGATGCCCTGCTGGAACGGGCCGCCGAGCTGCTGAATGCCGCGTGCCGGGGAGCGGCACCGTTCTGCACCATGCCTATGTTACAAGCTGTGGCGGGGGCGTGTGCGCCCTCGCCATGACCACACGCCCCCTGGAGCTCCTGGGGGGCCTCTCGGCGTCACCCGTCCTACTCCGACCATGCTGCCTCAGGGCGAGGCATACCCGGGCAACATCCCCTAGGGTCGCGCCCGGGCGCCAGCCCGCGCCCCTCGGGACCTAGAGCTAGGCTCGGACGACAGGACCATGGGGTACACGGGCAGCGGCTCGGGCGCAGCCAACCTGAAGGCCTATGTACCAACCGCGATGGATCTGGGATACACGTCAAGAGAGGGCCCCACCCAGCTACCCTCACCAGGATGGGTGCTCGAAGCACATGAAGCCGAGGCTCTCCGTGAGCCACCCAAAGCTTCACCAACACCTTCAACGACAACGGTCACTGGGTATAGCCGATGCCTCAGGAGCACGATTAGACTAACCATGAACCGCACGTGAACCCAGCCACAGCCGCCACTAGGGCCCCCAGGGTGATGGCCCTGCCATGGGCGGGCGGAGAGCCTAGGGGCAGCGTGAGAGGAGCCCGGGAGCGGGGCCTCCCCCATGCCTTATGGAGCAAGGTGCAATACTGAGGTAGGTCCTCTGTCGGGGAACGCGCCGGCGAGCCCTTCCCCCCAGCGAAGGGCCTATGATTGCCGAGGGCACCGCCAACGTCCTCCTTGCCCCTTGGTGTCGTCCTCGTTTCCGGACACCCCAATGGTGGTCGGGGATAGCGCAGGGCGGGCCGTCGTCGGGCGACATGAAGCAAGGCCCCATGCGTGTGAAGGTCTCCGCTCGTGACACTCTCATGTAATAATGAGTGGGGATGTACATGCCCCAGAGTCTCCTGAGTGCCGCCCTGAGGCCTCACGGGGGCTCCCACCCACGTCCAAGTGGAAGCACCATGCTCCGCGCTGGCCGTCGACACTATCCCCCAATGACTATGCTCACATCTAGTGGAAGCACTTAGCTCCGCGCTGGTGAGAAGACCAGAAGATTAGCTAGGCATCGGACGCGGCTATTTGATTTTGCCCTTTTTTTCTGTAACCCAATTTGCCTTCTCTTGGAAAGAATTTGGAGTTTCATGTGCTTATCAAAAGAAAAACAGGGGGGGAACTTTTCTTGACTTGTGCCGTTTTCTTGCTTTATGGCTTCATATTTAAAAGCAAGGATCACGCATGCTGCCCCCCTCCCGCGAGCGCCCCGCGAGCGGGATCTGGGTGTGGTACACGTGCATTCAGCATGTTTGGGCTAGCCCCGAAGGTGCTGAGGCCCCTCCTGGGGGTCAGGAATACGACCACTATGCGTGTACCTTTCCGTAACCAGCAATCGACTCCTCGCGAGGCACTCTAGGGCATGTCAGCAGGCTCCTTGGGAGGTCTAAAACCTCACGAGCCCCCGGCAAGCTCACCTCGGGGAAGAGCGCCACTACCGCATCATGACCCGCTCGAGACCCGCAGAACCAAAGATATGTCACAGTAATTACCCCACTCGGAACCCGCACGCTCGCCGGGGCACACTCCAGGCCCTACATCAATAGCATTTCATCATTCCATACATCATAAGGGGCCCCACTTCTAAAAAATGCTCTCATGCCCCACAAGGCTATGTCTGGAGTTTCTTTTCATACAGGTCGAAGCAAAGAAGAAACATAGGCCTAGTTGGATGCACCGTCTTCACCATCTCTGTCCACTCTATCATGACCCTCCTCATCATCCTTGCTACCTGCACCGTCTCCTTCAGCCGAAATCACGGCCGCGTCATCCTCGGGAGAAAACTCCGCCACCAGGGAATCCACATGATCATCCACCTAGCCAGCCTGGTTGTCCTGGATGACGACGGGCACGGGGGCTATCACGGCATCAAATTCAAAGTGAGGATCACAGTTGAGGAGGTGGCTGAAGACGCGCGAGAACGCGTGACCAAGAAGACCCCGACTCCTCTCTTCAACAAGCTCGCGGGCCCTCGCGGCCCGATCCTCCAGGCGTGTCATGATGTTGGTGAAGAAGCGGAGGTGGCTGGCATAGTCATCCTCATGCGGGTGAGGAGCACTCTCATCACAAATGGCTCCCAAGGCTCAGTTGGCCCTGACTGTGAGGGCCTCGAGCATCAAGGCGTTCTCACGCTGCATCGTCGGACAGCGGTTCACTTTGTCCACGGTCTTCTCTGCGAGGGACGTGACATCCTCGATCTGCTACTGAAGGGAAGACAGGTTGGTGCGAGAAGAGGCCAAGGCGGATTCGGAGGAGGCCTGAGCTTCCTTGGCAGCTCTCTCGCGCTGCTCTACAGATTCTAGCTTCGTCTTCAAGGCGGCGGTCCTGCCCTCAAGCTCGCCCTCCAGGAGCTCCAACTTTAGGTGATATTCATCTGCAAGACCCGCACGAACCCCGGCCACCTTCTGATTGACCTCCTGCTGAACCCTGGCCTCCCGGGTGGCAACAACATCCTTAGCAGTGGTTGCCTGACGCTCCCTCACCTCCAGTTGCTCAAGATCCAGGCTACACTCCACAACGTCCAGTGCGAGCTCCTCCTCCCGCTTCTGGATTTCGGCCTCTTTAGGAAGTGCTTCGCCTAGTGATGCTGGCAAGGCAGCCCTGCACGCTTTAACCTGCTGCTCAAGGGTAACATTTGAGGCTTGGAGTTTCCGCTCGCGGTCCTCGGCCGCCTAGCAACGATGGTCGGCGGCCCTGGCCTCCTCCTGAGCGCAGGCGCAAGCTGCGCGAGAAATTGCAAGGGATGTTGCGGCGTTGGCACTTGCTCGCTCATGCTGAAGGCGCCCAAGGTTGATGGTGATCTTCAGTTGGTGCCATTCGCGCCCCAGGCAGAGATAATATGTCTGCAGGCGGGCGTCGACACCAGCAAGCTCTCCTCCAAGTTGAAGCAGCGCGCACATCGCCTGGCCAAAAAGCTCATGGCGGACAGTGCTGCACCCATGCATGAACTCCAGCGCGCGGCCAGACCCTCCCTCAATGCTGGGGGCTGGCGGAGGGGAGTGCAGAGGCTCGCCTGCCTCCGGCGGGGGGCTAGGAGGCACGGTCCTGCTGCTTGAAGACATAGCCGACGTCGAGGGCTCCCAACCGTCGGTAGTGGCTAAAGGCGGGGCCCTTGGCGCACCTCCTGCGCCCCAGACTAGGCCACAAAGGAACGATGATGGAAGCTCAAGGCCGCGGCCCCCAGCAGCACGTCAGCCACTTGGATTGTCCTCGTGCCTCGCACAGTAGTCAGGCATGGGGGGATTGGAGTCAGGAGCGGGCAGAGGGCCCCGGAAGACACCTCTCCTGAGGTCTTGTCGCTGCGGCCAAAGGGATCTTGCGGAGCCTTGGTCGGGGAAAGACGCGACACGCAAGAAGTCACTGGAATAAGGTAATTACTCATCCACGACTAGATAGTTCCTCTGCTTCAGCAGCCGGTAGGCATCACCATTACAGCTCGGAGGCCCTTTCCTCTTGCGGAGTGCTTCAAAATTCAGGTGAAGTCGGTCGGGCTTCGGGGAGCGATCCTCGACAGCTGGAGTGGTCTGCAGGGCTCCTTGGGCAGCAACCTCAGGAGCGCCATGAGGCACATGCCCCTCAGCTACTGCCTCAGGACCGCTCGCCCTAGTCTCGGTAGTGATTTCCTCAAGGGCATCGGGCCGCACTAGCCCCCCAGTGGGCCCTTCAGGGGCCCTCACCAGGACCTCAGGAGCGTCGGCCTCTTGGGCAATCGACGGCACCTGAACCTCGGTGGTTGTCCCGGTGGCGTGCGCTCCCCCCCCACCCCCCGCGTACACACTCGAGGCACGCGCCACGGGGTCGAGGAGCAAGGGAGCCACGAGGATGGGATTCTCGCGAGGCCCCTCGAGGCCTGCCAGGCACAGCCCCCACTCGTCGAAGAGGGGCATCTGCTTCACAAATCCGCCTTGTTCGAGCACTGGTACAAGAGGTAGCCCTTCCCTGGAAGCACGGCTAGCTCTGGGTCGCCCGTTAGAAGCCCGAGCACCATGCGCAGCATCTTGGAAAGAAGTGCATGCACTTGGAGCCTCATGGGGTCCTTGGCACCGGTGAAGGCCCACATTGGGCGGGAATGGCGCTGGAGTGGGGCGATGCGCCACCGGATGAATTCCTGCACCACTATCGGCGCCATCACCCCGAGCTTCTTCAGCCTGGTCAATCGAGTCCAAACACAGGCAAGCTGATGGTCTACAAGTTTCATGTTCCCCTAGTGGGAGCTGGGCACCCCTGGCGCTCGAGGGGTGAGGAGCAGGGGGCTGCACGTGCCGGTGTCTACAAACAACCATTGTTTTCGGAACCCTTGCACATCTGGCGAGAGCTCGAAGTCAATCCCCGAGACAGCCGTCGCCGCAACATCCTGGCAGGCCACGCACCCTGAGCGCTAGCGGGCGTCAACTAGACAAAGCAAGAAGAAATGGCAAAACAAGGCTACAGAAGGAGCGATGCCGACCATGGCTTCAAAAAGGAAGGTGAAGACGGCGAGGAGGATGATGGATCGGGGGTCCAGGTGCAGCGCATGGATCTGGTAGTGTGAGAGTATCGCATTGAAGAAAGGGGGGAAAGGAGGAATCAGGCCCGCGAAGAGGGCGTGAAGATGGATAGGGATCTCGGTGACATCCATGTCGACCGCAGACCGAGAGGCAGGCCAGGCAATCATCGCCTTCCGTTAATTGGAATCAGCGGCAAGTGTTGTGCGGACCTTGGCCAGCCCCTCTCGGTTGATCACCATAGATCACTCGAGAGCAAGTTCCAAGGCCGGCGGGGATTCGGCGGGAGCACGGGACTTCCCCTTCTTCTTCCTCTGCTGCGGGGCCATGGCGGAAGCAAGGAGGGGAAAACACTGACACCGGATCCGCAAGAGGGGTTGCAAGTTCGGGGGGAGAGAAGGAGCCAAGGCCAAGCGTGACAATCAATGGAGGCAGGCTGTGCTAGAGACGTGCGGCCGCTAGGCCTGGCGGATTTCAAGGCGGCGTGGGGAAGTGGAGACACCCTCGTCCCATCAATCGCCATGCCTCGCCCAAGAACGCAGGTGGTTAGGGCCCGCGATAGTCCGCACATGCCCTTTGGCTTCGCCTAGAAGGCATGTCCGAGCGCGCCTTGGGCCCGGGGGCTACTGTCGGCGTTCTGGATACAGGGTACCCAGACTTGCCTGCCTGCAGCTCGCGGCATGGCTCCCTCGACGGCTTGGTACGACCCAGTTTCGACATCGACAACCCAAGACCCTCGTGAGGGTCCAAGACTCATGAGGCGGACGACACCATGACCTCCAAGGGGATCAGCCTCCTCAGGCTGGCTCCCAAGGAGCGGAGATTTCTATGCAAGCCTCACCTCGCGAGGTTCGGGTGACGTGAGCCATGACGATCAAGGTCAGGCGGGCGCCGGCGGGCGCAGTGTAGCAGTTTTCTCTTAGGTGCAAAACAGGCAAGCAACAGGCGCGGAGTCCCAAGGAAGTAGCCAAAGGTTTCCATTCCCGTGCAACAAGACCAAGACGGATGGTAGGACGGAGGTCATCGCCGAGCCCACCGTAGCATCACGACCAAAGGCTTTTGCAGGCGAAGACCACTTTAGTCAGGATAAGATGTACTTTTTGTCTCCCTTAAAATTTGGCCGTTGTGGGACCCCTTCCCGCCTCCATTCGGGAAGAGGACCAAGGCCACTATAAATAGGACCTAGCCACCACCATGGGTAAAGAGGATATCCACTCCACCCTCACCAGCTCACTCGAGCCAAAGAACACACCTCCTGGTTTGTTCCCCATTGTACTAGTTCATCCTCAACCCCTTGAGGCAAATCCACCACAAAGCAGGAGTAGGGTTTTACACTGCAAGGTGGCCCGAACCTGGGTAAATTGCTGTGTCC
Organism: Triticum aestivum; assembly: GCF_018294505.1. Classification (NCBI taxonomy): domain Eukaryota; kingdom Viridiplantae; phylum Streptophyta; class Magnoliopsida; order Poales; family Poaceae; genus Triticum; species Triticum aestivum. Next base: position 77,758,127 of record NC_057810.1, on the reverse strand, counting down.
CATTTCCTTCGAGATCGACGCGCTAGGCTGTGAGATTGGCGAGTCAGCAGACTAGGGAGAGTGAGATCTTTGCAAGCACCCCAGAGTTCGAACCTCTCAAGGGTTTGCGGAATCCAAAATCCGATAGTGGCGACTCCATTGAAGCAGGGTGTCGGTGTCAAAACTGGCGGATCTCGGGTAGGGGGTCCCGAACTGTGTGTCTAGGCAGATGGTAACAGGAGACAAGGGACACGATGTTTTACCCAGGTTCGGGCCCTCTCGATGGAGGTAAAACCCTACGTCCTGCTTGATTAATATTGATGATATGGGTAGTACAAGAGTAGATCTACCACGAGATCAAGGAGGCTAAACCCTAGAAGCTAGCCTATGGTATGATTGTTGTTCGTCCTATGGACTAAAACCCTCCGGTTTATATAGACACCGGAGAGGGCTAGGGTTACACAGAGTCGGTTACAATGGTAGGAGATCTACATATCCATATTGCCAAGCTTGCCTTCCACGCCAAGGAAAGTCCCATCCGGACACGGGACGAAGTCTTCAATCTTGTATCTTGATAGTCTTGGAGTACGGCCGATGATGATAGTTCGGCTGTCCGGACACCCCCTAGTCCGGGACTCCCTCAGTAGCCCCTGAACCAGGCTTCAATGACGACGAGTCCGGCGCGCATATTATCTTCGGCATTGCAAGGCGGGTTCCTCCTCCGAATTCTTCATAGAAGTTTGTGAACACCAGGATAGTGTCCGGCTCTACAAGATAAATTCCACATACCACCGTAGAGGTAATAATATTTACACAACTTCAATCTGCTGACGTGTTTTGTAGCATGCCATCACACCACGGCCAAGCCTTTACTCGAATTGTTTTTATTGTTCCGGCTCAGGGCGTTTAGCGAAGTGGTTTCCTTGGCACGTCTTGTCGAAGCAGAGATCGTGTTCCCATTATTCCGGGATTCCCATCAATACAGATGTGGGTAACCCAACCGCGCCATTGATTGCGGTGCTTGGGAGATAAGCGAGTTTTACCAGGCCGGTGGGGACGCTTGGTTCTGTCTGCCCATATATAAGGGGATAACGATCCACCTTTTTACCTACGCCTTCTTCCTCCTTTTCTTATCCATCTCCGCGCACTCGAGCTCCAGCGCCCAAGTCCGCACATCTCACCTCAACCTTCTCCAACCATGTCCGGAGCGGGAGGCAAGTTGATGGCCTCCTCCGTTACGGAGGGGCACATCAAGAAGCTGCGCATCACTGGATATTTGTCCAGCGATATCGCGCACCGGCTTCCCGACAAGGGGCAGCTCATCCCCACCCCCGGGCCCCATGAGAGGGTCGTATTCCTTCCCCATTTCCTCCGCGGACTAGGCTTCCCACTCCACCCCTTCGTCCGGGGGCTCATGTTCTATTATGGCCTGGATTTCCATGATCTGGCCCCGAATTTCATCCTCAACATCTCGGCATTTATCGTCGTGTGAGAGGCCTTCCTCTGGCTTCGGCCCCACTTCGGCTTGTGGCTCAAGACCTTCAATGTCAAGCCGAAGGTTGTGAACGTCAGCCAAGCGGAGTGCGGAGGCGCCATGGTGGGCAAGATGCCCAACTTCACATGGCTCGAAGGCGCCTTCGTGGAAACCATCAAAGGGTGGCAATCGGGGTGGTTCTATATCACCGAGCCGCGTGACCCTGAATGGGCAGCGGCCCCCGAATTCAGATCTGGCATCCCCACATGGCTCACCTCCTGGAAAGAGAAGGGCCCGACAAGGGGCGATTCGGAAGAGCTGACCGGACTCCAAGCCAGTGTCCAAAAGCTCGTGAACAAGAAGCTCAAGCTTGTCAACGTAGTCCAGGTCATGCTCATCCGCCGGATTATCGCGTGCCAACAACAGGCTTTCAATTTGTGGGAGTTCGATCCGGCGCAGCACCATACCTTGAACAGGCTCTTCGACACTATGTACGAAGAGCCCTGGAAGGTGTTGTTCAAGGGCGCTGAGGCCCCCGCATCTACTACTGAAGATCGCGGATTCAGCTCGTAGCGTCCAACTGACGAGGTAAGCCATGTTATCCTTTATGGACACTTGCTTTTCATAGTTTGACCCTATGTGGGATCCAAACTCCCTCTCCTTTGACAGGACTGGCTGAAGAAGGCCGGGCAGACTAACTGTCCGGCTCCTTTGCCAGAAGACCCAGCGGATGCCCGCTTAACGGGGCTGCTGGTTCCGGCACCTCACGTGGTGCCGGATAAGAAGGCCAAGAAAAAGACCGCGGGAACTCGAAAGACTTCCCGGCGCCAGGTGTTATCGTATTCATCGTACGATGACTTCGAGGCGGACTCCTCCCGCGAAGACGAGGAGGAGAAGAAAGAAGCTTCTTCCCCAACGGGGGAAGGGAAGAAAAGGAAGGCCTCCCCAACTGGGGAGGCCGGAGGGTCCAAGAAGGGAAGGATCCTTCCTCCGGATTATTCTGCCAACGCCGGCGATGGCGACGAGGATTGGCCTTCAAGGGCCAAGCCCCTGGCGAGATCGTAAGTATCCGGACTCCCGAATAGCTCATAACTTTTCTTTTCATCGCATGGTGTCTTTCTAATGCCGCATACAACCCTGTAGTCCGCCCAAGGACGATCTTCCCGCTTCATCGAGCGGGTCCTTGGGTACGTCGGATGTGGATAGCACTTCACTTCCGACCGCCTCCTCCCCCCGCGACAACGCCGAGGTGGGATCTCGGAAAGGGACCCACCAGGAGGAGTGGGCCCCGGAGGTGCCGCATGGCAACCTCCCGGACTTTGGACCGGACTCCACACTGGAACCTGCAGTGGTTCCTGAGTCCGGCGGGCGGCCCCTTCGTAAGAAGGGCAAGACTGTGACGCCTGCAGCCTCCGTCCAACCGGAGGCGCCGGATAACTTGCTGGAGGCGCTCAACGGAGCTTCCATCAAATAGGAACACTGCACTTTCATGAGTGCGGTGATTCAGAAGGTTCAGCTTGCCAAGAGCGGGCTGACCGAAGCCTGCAGCAGCCTTCTAACAAGCTTTGAGGTAAGAGTTTTAAGATATGTAAAATAGTACTGCATAGACAGTAGCCCCTAATGCTCAGTTCGGTGTTCAGAAAGAAAAGCCGAACTGAGGATCTAAAAAGATATACACAGGAGTCTGACAAAAATATGTCAATATGGGAATGCAGGCTGCGCTGCTGACCTCTGCCGCACTGACTGCGGAGGTCAATGCATTGAAGGAGAGCCTCGAGCGGTCCGAGAACAAGCTCGGCCTCGCCAAGAAACAGCTCGAGGACAGGGAAGGTAAGTAATACCTTATGAAAGCAGTACCTTATAGAAAAGGATTTGGTTTCAAAAAATGACAGGAATATCGTGGGTATTGCAGGGGCCATGAACGAGGTGGCGACCCTGAAGGAGGCGGTGTCCAAGGCCGAAAGCAGTGCGGCCTTGGAGCGCACCGAGCGAGAGAAGCAAGAGGCGCGGGTGGCGGAGGTACGGCAAGAGCTCCAGGCTCTCGTGGAAAAACACGAGAGTTTGGAGCGTGACTCGAAGACTCGGGAGTCCGAGCTTGCGTCGGCTGTTGAGAGTGCCAAAGCCGCTAAGGCCGAAGCCCAGAAGGCCCTCCAGGAGATTGAGGCATTGAAGAAAATAGCGGCGGGTAAGGCATTCTTCATGCAAAGCAAGCATGTAAAAGTGAATTACCTGTTACTTACCCGAATTCGGACCTCTCCAGGAGCGTTCGCTGATCTGCCCCGTAGCGTGTCCGACGCTGCCGCTTTCTATAGAGCCGAGCAGGGGAGCTCGACGGAGAAGGTGTTCTGGTCTCAGTATGCTGAGGTCGGACATCCGGTGCCCCTTAGCGACCAGCTAAAGCAACTGGTCGAGCTCCACAAGGTGGCCGAACAGGCCATGAAGGGCCTCATAGTTCGGCTGTGGCCCACAGAGGCCATGCCTGGGAGCTACTTCGGCCTGGTGCGGCGGCTGGTGGATGCTTGTCTGTGGGTTGAACTCATCAAGCGCTCCGCCTGCATTGAAGGTTCCCGTTGGGCCCTTGCCCGTGCTAAGGTGCACTGGTGCAAGATGGACGCTGAGAAGCTTGTGACGGATGCGCCACCACCGAGCAAGGAGTATCGCATGCCCGAAATGTATTACAAGGTTGCCCGCATTATTGTGGGTGAGTGCTCCAATGATGTAATATTTGAGTAGACTTGCATTTTGTTATCCTGTGCGCTGAAAACTTTGTTCATATGCGCTAAGCAACGCTTGTTAATTTAAAATATTACCTTCTGTGCGGCCGTTTATCAAATCTGAGAGATGGCAAGTCGTCAGCTTCAACCCCCATGCCACGAGTGCTGGGGTATTTGGGATAAACTTGAGCACTCTTGTTCCCATTTTTGGGTCCATCTAGGGAGGCGCCCAACACGACGAACGAGGCAACCGGACTTATAATGCTTGAACACTCTCACTTAGCCATAGAATTCTATAATTTTAAATTTCGGCGAAGCCCCTAGTGTTCGGAAGGCCGAATTCGGGGCGCTATCCACGCCTGGGCCGCACAAAGCCGGGTCCTCGCTCTAAGCGGCATAAGTCTTTAGGGACTCGAAAAAACCTCTCGAATAGCGACCGGCTCTCGCCCCATCATGACGGTCAGTTTTAGCTTTCTCCACTGAGGTGCTCGCCCAGCTCAACTGGGGAACAATCGCAGTGGTTCTCCCAGCGCTACCTTAGCCGATATAACGGAACGTAAGGTACAAAAACATGGGAGCCAGGCAAACCCAACTATTGACCCAAGACATGATTCGGAGCCGATGCATATAATGCTATAAGTTTGGGGTGCCGCACTTGTGAAAGTGTTTGGACTTATCACACCATATGTGGGGAACTTAAGCCCCTGGTGTATTTGGCCGTACCAAAGCATACGGGTGCAACATGCCATAATTGAACATGTATATAAAAAGGAATGCAATGATAGGCAAAAAGCGATGCATTGTTTATTCAAAAAATACTGCAATGAATGCAGAACGATACAAATAGTGCGATAAGTAAGGGGTGAGACTATTTAACATGTCCCCCTCCAGGGGTAGGCTGCGGAATGGTGTATTAAACAGGTATAATGCTCGTAATGGAGACCACCTAGATACTCGTCATAGCTTTTCTGCCTCCCTGGCTATTGCATCGTGAGTTCGGCGGGTCTACTGCCGGACAGGGCCTCTGGTAAACGGAGTCCTGAGGATAAGAAAAAAAAGAAAAAAAAGGAAAAAAGGATGACACACTTGGGAGCCCTTGGTGTGGTTGAGCCGCACTCTGGCCCTGCCGTGGTCATGCCCCTCCCCCTATGCCCATGGTATCTTCAGAGCGTAGTGATGTACGCGGAGTACTAGTTTTGCAATTTTGCAAGGGCTGGGGTTGGGGCCGCATTTCTACGCGTGCTCGGAATGTGCCAGGTGGTCTTGTTGTAGGTTACTCCGGGCGCGCTTGGCGGTGTCCGGTCGCTTAATGGCCGTACTCGAAAATTGCCTTAAGAGGTTGTTCTGCACCTCTGCCGCGAGAGCCGCTGTATGCTCCTCCGTTCGGAGAGAGCGTTCCGTGTTCCCGTTGACCGCGATGACTCCTCGAGGGCCTGGCATCTTGAGCTTGAGATATGCGTAGTGCGGCACCGCATTGAACTTTGCAAATGTGGTTCATCCGAGCAGTGCATGATAGTCGCTGCGGACCGGGACTATGTCGAATATTAACTCCTCGCTTCCGAAATTATCCGGGGATCCGAAGACCACTTCCAGTGTCACTGAGCCTGTACAATTGGCCTCTACACCTGGTATGACGCCTTTGAAGGTCGTCTTTGTGGGTTTAATCCTTGAGGGGTCTATGCCCAACTTGCGCACTGTATCCTGGTAAAGTAGGTTCAGGCTGCTGCCGCCGTCCATCAGGACTCTAGTGAGGTGAAACCCGTCGACTATTGGGTCTAAAACCAACGCGGTGAATCCGCCATTGCGGATGCTGGTGGGGTGGTCCCTTCGATCAAAAGTGATCGGGGAGGAGGACCATGGATTGAACTTTGGGGCGACTGGCTCCATCGCATATATGCCCCTGAGTGCACGCTTCCGCTCCCTTTTGGGTATGTGGGTTGCGTATATCATGTTCACCGTCCACACTTGTGGGGGGAATCCCTTCTGTCCTCTGTTGTTCCGCAGCCGGGTCTCTTCCTCGTCATCACTATGCAGCCCCTTGTCATTGTTTTCGGCAATTAACTAGTCTGCCTGCTTGAATACCCAACAATCCATGTTGGTGTGATTAGCTGGATTTTCGGGGGCGCCGTGTATCTGGCATGAGCGGTCGAGTATTCGGTCCAAGTTGGACGGACCCGGAGTAGTTCTTTTGAATGGCTTTTTCCGCTGACCGGGTTTGGAGCCTCTGAATCTGGCGTTGATCGCCGTATCCTCGGTATTATCGCCGTTAATGCGGCGTTTGTGCTTGTTGCGACGCGACCTACCATTATGGTCCTTGGTATCCGGACTGCCAGATTTTTTGTTGAGGTTGTTATTGCGGGCTAGCCAGCTGTCCTCTCCCGCGCAGAAGCGGGTCATGAGTGATGTTGAGGGCTGCCATGGATTTTGGCTTTTCCTGTCCTAGGTGCCGGGCAAGCCACTCGTCGCGGATGTTATGCTTGAAGGCTGCAAGGGCCTCTGCATCCAGACAGTCGACTATTTGATTTTTCTTGGTTAAGAACCGTGTCCAGAATTGTCTGGCCGATTCGTCTGGCTGCTGAATTATGTGGCTTAGGTCATCAGCATCTCGTGGTCGCACATATGTGCCCTGGAAGTTATCAAGGAATGCGGCTTCTAGGTCCGCCCAACACCCAATTGATTCTGATGGCAAGCTTTTAAGCCAATGCCGAGCTGGTCCTTTAAGCTTGAGCGGGAGGTATTTGACGGCGTGAAGATCATCACCGCGGGCCATGTGGATATGAAGGAGATAGTCTTTGATCCAAACCGCGGGGTCTGTTGTGCCATTGTAGGATTCAATGTTCACAGGTTTGAACCCTTCGGGGATTTGATGATCCATTACTTCATCTGTGAAGCATAGTGGGTGTGCGGCGCCTCTATATTGGGCTATATCGCGACGTAGCTCAAGCGAGCTTTGTCTACTGTGTTCGGCCCGGCCAGAGTTCCTGTATCCAGCGCGATGGTCATCGTCGCGTATTGTGGGGCGTCCACGCGATCCGTAGATCGATCTTGATTGTCTTGCCTTATCCTCCAATATGTCTCGCAAGTCCGGTGCATTCCCTCGTGGCTTTGTACTTTTCGAGCGATGCCGGGGTACGGCTTTAGTGGAGGGCCTGGAGGCCTCTCTGTCGCGGCCACGAGGTGGCCGGTCGGTCGTATTGTGCGCTGGTGATGTGGGTTTGTATGCTTCCTCCTCTAATCGGCGCAGCAGCTTGCGTTTGGGGTAGCTTTTGGAGGGGCGTTTGAGTTTGTACTCTTCAGCCGCAAGGACTTCGGTCCATCTGTCGGCTAGCAGATCCTTGTCAGCTCTAAGCTATTGCTGCTTTTTCTTAAGGCTACTTGCCGTGTCCATAAGCCTGCGTTTAAAACGCTCTTGTTCGACGGGATCCTCAGGCACGACGAATTCGTCGTCATCGAGGCTTGCCTCGTCTTCAGAGGGAGGAATGTAATTATCGTCTTCTACCTCCTTGTCTGCCGCTCTCTCATGAGGGCTGGCTTCTCCCTCCTCCTGTGCTACATCTTGCTGGAGGGGGTTGTCTTCGGCACTATCCGGGGTGTTGTTGTCTCCGGTGCCGGAATCTCCATTCTTACTATGGCGGGATTTAGAGCGGCGCCGCTGACGCCGGCGCTTAGGCTGTTTCTTGGAGGGGTCTTCCTCCGTTGTTCCATCGATGTTCCCATCCTTTGGGATGTCCACCATGTATATGTCGTATGACGAGGTGGCTTCCAGTGCCCCGTAGGCCTCTTGGTCGTCTCCGGCATCGTCGTCCATACCGTCGATGTCTGCGGAGTCGAAGTCTAGCATGTCGGTTAGGTCGTCGACAGTGGATACAAAGTGGGTGGTGGGTGGGCTTTGAATTTCTTCGTCGTCCGTGTCCCAACCGTCCTGGTCGTGGTCCGACCAGGGCTCTCCTGATAATGAGAGATACTTTAGTGAGTTAAGGATGTCGCCAAAAGGCGAGTGCTGAAAGATGTCCGTAGCGGTGAACTCCATGATCGGCGCCCAATCGGATTCGATTGGTAGAGGCGCGGGAGGTTCGGAGTCCGGTGAGGAGTCCGGCACCTCGGAGTCGCGAGCTTCACAAGGGACAGGATCGGTATTCGGCACTATCACCATAGAGGTAGCAGCCCCCGAGGCGGTGTCTAAGCACCCATACTCGATCGGTGCAGTCGGCTCCAAGTTAAGGGTCGGAGCGGACTCTTGTGCGGCCTCCAGGGTACTGTCCGGCCGCAGAGCTAGGTCATGCCCATCATGACAGTGCGGCGCGCTCGGCAGTGGCTCGAATCCATCGAAGAACAAGTCTCCGCGGATGTCGGCTGTGAAGTTCAAACTTCCAAATCTGAACTTATGGCCAGGGGCATAGCTTTCGATCTGCTCCAGATGGCCGAGCGAATTGGCCCGCAGTGCAAAGCCGCCGAATACAAAGATCTGTCCGGGGAGAGAAGTCTCACCCTAGACCGCGTTGTTGTTGATGATCGAAGGAGCCATCGGGCCTATGAGCGACAACACAGAGGAACTCTCAATGAAACCACCAATGTCGGTGTCAAAACCGGCGGATCTCGGGTAGGGGGTCTCGAACTGTGCGTCTAGGCAGATGGTAACAGGAGACAAGGGACACGATGTTTTACCCAGGTTCGGGCCCTCTCGATGGAGGTAAAACCCTACGTCTTGCTTGATTAATATTGATGATGTGGGTAGTACAAGAGTAGATCTACCACGAGATCAAGGAGGCTAAACCCTAGAAGCTAGCCTATGGTATGATTGTTGTTCGTCCTATGGACTAAAACCCTCCGGTATATATAGACACCGGAGAGGGCTAGGGTTACACAGAGTCGGTTACAATGGTAGGAGATCTGTATTGCCAAGCTTGCCTTCGACGCCAAGGAAAGTCCCATCCGGACACGGTACGAAGTCTTCAATCTTGTATCTTCATAGTCTTGAGGTCCGGCCGATGATGATAGTTCGGCTATCCGGACACCCCCTAGTCCAGGACTCCCTCAAAGGGTAACCTGGCAGCGGCTCAGCAGCGACTGAAGACGACGCACGGGTGGCGGAGGCAACTCCGATGAAGCAATGTAACCCGACGGCGGCTCAGCGGCGGCTGGTCGACACAGCCATGGGGACGGTGGAGGCAGCACAAAGCAGAGTCGGAAGCTCAACGAGAACAACAACTGCTTAGACCAGTTCGACGTATGCGGTGGCATAGAGCAGTGGACTGGCGCCGACGAGTTGAGCTTCAATCTCTTAGCGTGACTATCGCCTAGATAGCCTTCTTTATTTCCTTTCTTTTTTTCTCGAACTATCAGAGACACTACCACTAAAAAAAGACACATCCGTGACATTTTGGGCCGAATGAATTTTTTTCCTGTCATACATATGACACTTCTATGACAATAAATTGTGACAAAACCCGGTATCATCATAGATGTGGTGGGCTCCTACTTCTATGAAAAAAATCATGAGAGAAAATGGGCTTTTCCTCCTGGGCGGGCCGGAGATGCAGCTGCATGACATTCTTTGGGCCATCCATGACGGAAAAAACCATGGTAGAAGCGAGGGCGAGGAAAATTTCGGCGAGTTCCCGGTTATGGTGGGCGGTCGGGGGCCGAGCAATGCGCGTTTCTCTCGTACACGTACGCGTGTGTGTGCAAGGTGTTGGCTCTAACTGAACCCGAGCGAGGCGTTGGGCTCTAACTGAACCCGAGCGATTGCACTGCAGGCTGCGTGTTACTGAACCCGAGCGATCAATCGATGGCTGTTAACTAAACCCGGTCGAGTGATTCCTTCGCTAGTGCTGCTTACTGAAGCTGATCGATTGGATGAACAGTGAGCGTTGCGGGGGGGGGGGGTGGATGAACAGTGAGCGGTGGCATTGCCTCTAGATGAACAGGACCCCGTGGTGTGGAGGGCTGGATGAACAGTAGACGGTGGAGGGGTGGATGAACAGTAGCCCGTGGAGGGGTGGTTGAACAGGAGCCCGTGGAGAGGAGTGGTTGAACAGTAGCCGATGGAGTAGCGCGCGGTGGAGGCTGGATGAATAAGAGCCCGTGGATGAACAGTCGCAGGTGGAGGCTGGAGGCGGTGGATGGTGGATGAACAGTAGCCCGTGGAGGCTGGAGGAGGTCGACGGTGGAGATGAACAGTATCCCGTGGAGTCCCGTTTTACGGTATGCCACACCCCTCCCGAAGAACAGGACCCCCATTTCGATCGTAGAGCTCCAACACAAGTACGTTTCGTCCGTTTTGCGGTACGCCACACCCCTCCCGATCAACAGGACTCCCGTTTCGACTGTAGGAGGTCCGTTTCCTCTGTTTTGCGGTACACCACACCCCTCCCGATCAACAGGACCCTCGTTTCGACCATAGGAGGTCCGTTTCCTCCGTTTTACGGTACGCCAGACCCCTCCCGATCAATAGGACCCCGTTCCGAATGTAGGAGGTCTGTTTCCTCCGTTCTGTGTTACGCTAGGCCTCGTTTCCATCGCATGTTCCGTCCAAGCCCTCCCAATGAACACGACCACGCATTCCGTTCTGACCCAGCCGGTTGGCTCCCACGCGTTCTATTGCATCCCGATGAACACAACACATTCCATTGCCTCCCCATGAACACGACACATTTCGTGGCCTCCCTATGAAGAAGACGCATTCTGTTGCCTCCCCATGAACACGACGATGATGCTGTTTCTCCGTTCGACCTAGCCATGTACACGAGCACTGGCCGTACGTATGCGCGAGTAGGCGTTCAAGACCCTGCCCATATGTATGTACGTGGTCGTATTTTCTTTCTTGCACCCTGGCCGTTGTACGTACGTGTACATGCTACGTGCGCGCCTCTACTACGACCTGTGCGCGCCTCTACATCGACCATTATATATGTACGTACACGTTCGCGACCAGAATGACAACGCTACATACGCTTTGACCAGGTGGGTCCCGAGTGTGAGGCACTTCCTTGCATGCGAAGATGTAGCTGGTGGGTCCCAGCAGTCAGGGGGGCGAATTGTTTTGTGTTTTTTTTCTCGGGCGCAATTCCTTTCATGCGAAGGTGTCGCTGCTGGGTCCCAGCAGTCAGGGGGGCGAATCGTTTTTTTTGCTCGGACGCACTTCCTTGAGTGCTAAGGTGTAACTGGTGTGTCCTAGCAGTCGGGGGACGAATCGTTTTTTTCTGGATGCACTTCCTTGCTTGCAAAGATGTAGCTGGTGAGTCCCAGCAGTGAGGGAGGCGAATCGTTTTTTTCCCGGACGCACTTCCTTGCTTGCGAAGATGTAGCTCGTGGGTCCCAGCTGTCAGGGGGTGAATCATTTTTTTGCGAAATATGGTGGCCCGTCCGGTGGGTCCCCGCTGTCAGGTGGAGGAATAATTATTTTGCGCGTAATAAGGAAGCACTTCCTTGCGGCTGCCGTGGACCCAGCTGTCAGCCTCTCCACGTAAAGTCCACATCGGATGGAAGTCGTTCCTTTAGCACGTTGACCATGCCGCACCGAGAGCACCACGGCGGTGGACGAGGGCGAGGCCTAGGAAGGGGACGACGTGGAGCCGGGGAAGGCGCGACAGTGGATGCACACGCGGAGAGGAGTACGAGGGTTCACTAGTTCCATCGTGTGGCTGCGCTGCTGTCGCCGCAGAATAACAGGGGATGTGGGTGAGTGGAGGGATGCCCTGGCCAGCGGTGAGGCCTCTGCGGCAGCACAGCCGGCCACGGGAGGCAGGAGCAGGTGGCACGACCGGCGCTGCTTTGGGCGGCTGGAGCAAGAAGACCAGAGGTTGAAGAAGCACGACGGCCATTGGATGGACATCGTACGGTCACTGTAGCTAGAATCGTTTATATTGACTAAGTTGACAAAGCCCTTGGTACGTCAACTTAGTAGGCACACAGGTCAGCTTCCAAAATGGTGCGCCCCAGATGACAGGGGGATGAATCATTTTTTGTGCGGGTGAAGCTAGAATATCTCAGATTGAAGAAGAAGCATGGCATCCGTTGGATGGACATCCAACGGCCACTACTGGTATAACCGTGTGCTGACTATAAGTTGACAAAGCCTTGCATACGCGTCAACTCTGTTTTTTTAGGGGACGCGTCATCTTAGTAAGGCCAGAAGTGTGTGGCAGAGAACTTATAGCCCATTTGAGATTTGTAAGAATGTGTAGCCCATTTTTGATTCTAATGGAATTTACTACAGCCCATTTACAGTTTGTTAAAAGTACAACCCATTTCAACCAACCTTTCAAAACAGAATTCAATAAAATCTCCCACATTTTGGTGGGATCGAAAATATTTTTATCCCGAAATTTCTAGCCAGATTAAATACAATTTCAATATAAATTTATATTACGTAAAAATCCAACGAAACATTGTGCTCGCAACAATTAATGAAATTAAAATTTTCAATACCCAAAAATTATATTTTATAAAGTAATCACATGTTTGGTGCGTTTTTTTATAGTTAATGCCCAGTTTTTATAATTACATCCCATTTATTATTTCTTAAAGCCCATTTTCTTGTTAAGCCTAATGTATCCCTCCTAGGAAAGATTTGCAGCCCAGCGGGGCGGAGAATAACAACTTGACCTTGCCTGAGTATTCCTAAAAAAAGTATAGCTGGGCTAGCCATTTTCAGCTTGAAAAAAATTAATATCTGGGCTGGATATCTAGCCTCGGCTAGACGGGCCACAACCCACCCAGTTAATACCTGCAGTGATGTTTTCGTTGTTGTTCATAGGAGAAAAATTAATATCTGGGATAAACATCAAAAAAACTGTGCAGTGCTCACACCTCAAAAAGACCAATACTACTCGAGCTGCTTGGTCCTAGTTGTCGGCCGCTTCTTGTGCAATTCTCTCGTTTATTGACTACTCCCTCCTTTCCGGTTTATAGTGCTCAATTCAAAAATCTCACCAATCAAGGTAGATGGCGAGTGCTGGAATACTTTTTGTAGTTTTGCAAAAGCACCTAATTAATTCTCTTGTTAACCTCAAAAAATTATGTTTATCAATGCATTAATTGCAATGCATGCATGCATAAAGTACATGCATTGGTCAATTTTCTCTTAATATTTGAATGCAATGATTTAATGCACCTTGGAATCTAAACATGTGATGGAAAACAACCAAATTGAGCCTTATAAAATGGAAAAACTAAAATTTTGAGATAAGCCATATAAACCGGAAAGGAGGGAGTACATAGGTTGACAATGGTGTGGGACCGTGTTGTCAGGAAACCAGGAGGAAGCAAAATAAATTATAGTTTATATATATATATATATAGATAGATAGATAATAAGGAGGCACTTGCGTACGTGAGGCTATGGACCTGGTGGGTCCCCATTGTCATCCTCTCCAAGTAAAGTCATTTCCTCGCCCGCGCGCGCTTTCCGCCCGAAATAGTCAGCGCCGCCCGCCCCGCTTCCCGTTGTAGGCGATTGCTCCACTTTCAAATGACACAAGTGTCGTCCATCTGTCCATATGCCGCCCACATTAATAATACGCGGTTGCCGAGGCGGCTACTCTGGCGCCACACGTCCATCCCTACGCCCGCCCACCACTTCTATATAAATTGCTGCGCCGGCCATAGCCGGAATCATCCCCATCTGTGCCATTTCTCCTGTCCACACCACTACTGACCACCATGGCTTCCTCGCGCTCCAGCACTCTTCGGGACGGGCGGACGACGGACCACAAGGAGATGGCAACCATTGCTGCCAACCGGCTGGCCGGCAGGCAGCCGGAGGACGACGACGTCCCAATGGAGAACATGGTAGTCGACGATCCGGCGCCAACCCCATCCTCCGCGCCATCCTTGCCGGTGCATTGCACCATGACCATCGGCGAGGCCCATCCTAATATATGGACATGGTGAGGCAGATGCGTGAGGAGCAGTTCCGGGAGGCGCAGCCCGCCGTCGCCTACAACCACCATCTCCTCCAGGAGCACCTGCAGGCGGAGGAGCAGATCGCCGCGGAGCGGGCGGAGCAGGAGGCGCTGCTCGACTCGTACCACTACAAAAAAAAGACACATCCGTGACATTTTGGGCCAAACGAATTTTTTTCTGTCATACATATGAAACTTCTATGACGATAATTGTGACAAAACCCGGTATCATCATAGATGTGGTGGGCTCCTACTTCTATGACAAAAAATCATGACAGAAAATGGGCTTTTTTCCTAGGCGGGCCGGAGACGCAGCTGCATGCCATTCTTTGGGCCATCCATGACGGAAAAACCGTGGTAGAAGCGAGGGCGAGGAAAATTTTGAGGAGTTGCCGGTTACAGTGGGAGGTCGGGGGGCCGAGCAATGCGCGTTTCTCTCATAGACGTACGCACATGTGTGCGAGGCGTTGGCTCTAACTGAACCCGAGCAAGGCGTTGGGCTCTAACTCAACCCGAGCGATTGCACTGCAGGCTATGCGTTACTGAACCCGAGCGATCGATCGATGGCTGTTAACTGAACCCGATCGAGCGATTCCTTCGCTACTGCTGCTAACTGAAGCCGATCGATTGGATGAACAATGAGCGTTGCGGGGGGGGGGGGGGGGGGGGGGGTTGGATGAACAGTGAGCGATGGCGTTGCCTCTAGATGAACAGGACCCCGTGGTGTGGAGGGCTAGATGAGAAGTAGACGGTGGAGGGGTGGTTGAACAGGACCCTGTGGTGTGGAGGGCTGGATGAACAATAGATGGTGGAGGGCTGGATGAACAGTAGATGGTGGAGGGGTGGTTGAACAGTAGCCCGTGGAGTAGCGCACGGTGGAGGTTGGATGAACAGGAGCCCGTGGAGGCTGGAGGAGGTCGACGGTAGCCCGTGGAGGGTGGAGGAGGTCGACGCTGGAGATGAACAGTATCCCGTGGAGTCCCGTTTTGCGGTACGCCACACCCCTCCCAATGAACAAGACCTCCGTTTCGACCGTAGCACTCCAACACAAGTCTGATTCGTCCGTTTTGTGGTACGCCACACCCCTCCCGATCAACAGGACCCTCGTTTCGATCGTAGGAGGTCCGTTCCCTCCGTTTTGCGGTACGCCACACCCGTCCCGATCAACAGGACCCTGTTCCGAACGTAGGAGGTCCGTTTCCTCCGTTGTGCGGTATGCCAGGCCTCGTTTCCATCGCCTGTTCCGTCCAAGCCCTCCCGATGAACACGACCACACATTCCGTTCTGACCCAGCCGGGTGGCTCCCCATGAACATGACAATGACGCTGTTTCTCCGTTCTGACCCAGCCATGTACACGATACATGGCTGTACGTATGCACGAGTAGGCGTTCGAGACCCTGCCCGTATGTATATACGTGGCCGTATTTTCTTTCTTGCACCCTGGCCGCTGTACGTACATGTACATGCTACGTGCACGCCTCTACTATGACACGTACGCGCCTCTACAACGACCAGTATGTACGTACACATTCACGACCAGAATGACAACACTACGTACGCTTCGACTACGTGGGTCCCGACTGTCAGGCACTTCCTTGCATGCGAAAATGTAGCTGGTGGGTCCCAACAGTCAGAGGGGTGAATCATTTTTTTTTGCCCGGGCGCACTTCCTTTGCATGCGAAGATGTAGCTGGTGGGTCCCAGCAGTCAGGGGGGCGAATCGTTTTTTTGCCAGGACGCACTTCCTTGCGTGCGAAGATGTAGCTGGTGGGTCCCAGCAGTCAGGGGGTCGAATCTTTTTTTTTTGCCCGGACGCACTTCCTTGCGTGTGAAGATGTAGCTGGTGGGTCCCAGCAGTCAGGGGGAAATGGTTTTTTTGCGAAATATGGTGGCTCATCCGGTGCGTCCCCGCTGTCAGGTGGAGGAATCATTATTTTGCGCGTAATAAGGAGGCACTTCCTTGCTGCGGCCATGGACCCAGCTGTCAGCCTCTCCACGTACAGTCCACGTCCGATGGAAGTCGTTCCTTGACCACGTTGACCACGCCGCGCTGAGAGCACCACGGCGATGGACGACGGCGAGGCCTGGGAAGGGGACGACTCGGAGCCGGGGAAGACGCAGTAGTGGATGCCCACGCGAAGAGGAGTACGAGCGTTCACTAGTTCGGCTGCGGTGTGAGGCTGTTGTCGCCACAGAATAACAGGGGGTGTGGGTGAGTAGAGGGATGGCCTGGCCAGCGGTGGGAGTAGTAGGGGGCGGTGAGGCCTCCACAGAATCACAGACGGCCATGGGAGGCAGGAGCAAGCGGCACGACCGACGCTGGTTTGGGCGGCTGGAGCAAGAAGACCAGAGGATGAAGAAGCACTACGACCATTGGATGAACATCGTGTGGTAACAGGAGCTAGAATCGTTCATATTGACTAAGTTGACAAAGCCCTCCATCCCCGTCAACTTGGTAGGCCCACAAGTCAGCCTCCCAGTATGCTGGGTTCCAGCTGGCAGGGGGAGTATTCATTTTTTTTGTGCGTAATAAGGAGGCACTTCCTTGCGTGCGAAGATGTCTAGTGGGTCCGACAAGTCAGCGGGGGGCACGTCTTTTTCGCGAAATACAAAGGCCCTTCTGGTGGGTCCTAGATGTCAGGTGGGGGAATCATTATTTTGCGCATAATAAGGAGGCATTTCCTTGTGTGCGGCCGTGGACCCAGCTGTCAGCCTCTCCACGCACAGTCTACTTCCAATGGTGTCGTTCGTTGACCACGTTGACCACGCCACGCCGAGCACATCCAAGGTGGTGGACAACGGCGAGGCCCCGGACAGCAACAAGCCAAAGATGGGAAGAAGCGGGATTAGAGTCGCAGACGGAGAGGTGTACGAGGGTTAACTGGTTCTAGTGCGGTGCGGTTCGGCAGTCGGTGGAGAAGAACGGGAGGTGTGGAGGGGTGGAGGGATGGCCTGGCCAACGGTGGAGTAGCGCTTCATAGCGAAGCGTGCTAAGCAGAGCTGCTAGCAGCAGGAGGCGGGAGGTGGTCCCGGCGGCGCTGGAGGAAGAAGACGAGAGATTGAAGATGGATGCTGGTCGTTGGATGTAAATCCAACGGCTAACATGTCAGAATCATTTGTTGACTAAATTGACTACGACTTGCGTTGGCTTCGACCTATTGGCCCACGTTTTAGTCTCCAAAAACGTGGCACGTATTCAACCCATTTTTTTAGAATTTACAGTCTTTTTTTTGCGCGGTAGAATTTACAGTCAATTTGATCTTTTTTTTAAATTACAACCATTAGCTGGGCTGGGTGAACAAATAATGTAGCGTCCATGCGGCCCATTTATTTTATTTCCTAAAAAATTACAGGCCATTTGCACTTTCTTGAAATACACGATTTTGCTGGGCTGATTCTAATTATAATGTTGGGTTGGGCCAGCAATGTTATCAAAAACTAAAAAGGGGCTGAGCATTTTGTTATAAATATATTTAAATAATAAGTGATATTATTACATTTGTCCTTAAATCTTGTCAAGCTTTTGTACACAATCACTAGGATTTTCGTGCCAAAACAATCCAGGATTTTATTTGTTAAGAAATTATTTTTATAAGTTAATAAGATTTGGGATATTGTTTTCTTACATATGTAAGTATCTGTTAAATATATGATGACGATAAAAATAATATATAATAACATACAAAATAATTTAAATATATATAATATAGTTAGAAGGGAAACATAAGTTGGACCTGGCGTTCCTTTTCTTATATAGAAAAATAGAATAGACCTCTGCGCTTTCTTGAAAAAAATACATAAATTGGGCTGCCCAAAATAAAACCTCGGATGGGAGGTCCATAGGCCGGTCGATACATGACGGCCCTAAGAAAATACCAATAGGCCCTCCCATCTGAGGTCGTGGGCTGCGCATGTTAAAAATGAAAGCCTAAACGGGGCAGCCCAAAACCATGTCCAACTCTTGCCAAAACTTCGTCCCTCGTTTTCTCTGTGTTTCGCACACTCGACATTGTGTGGGCATTTTGACTGTGCATCATATGAAGATGTGCAATGCATGAATGTTGATCAGCATGATGTTAACTGGCTGGTAGTTCCATTTTCGACCATGAATAAAACTTCCAACATGATGTTAACCCTGTTTGAAAAGGCCGTGTTAATATAAATGCTCTGCCTCTGAAAGTTGCAGTTTCTTATCTGAAACTAAACTTGCAGTTTCTTATCTGAAACTCAAACTTGCAGTTTCTTCTCTGAGAATCACATTGTCTGCACTTTTATACTCCTATGAAACTACATTTTTTTAAGTGCTAAAAATAGATCTCCAGAATTCATAAAATTCTTCATATGCTCAATGCTGTAAATATGAAATTCAAAAGACATTCATATCTGAAAGTACTCTCAAAATACACAACACAAAACATAATTCACAACCTGCAAATACTGACAACCCTAAGCTCCTCCTGACAATTCACAACCTGCCCGACTATTGGGCTGGGGGGGGGCAGCCCCCTCCTATTTTGAAATCCTTCCGGCGGCAGACAGCCGCCCTGTGAGACGATGTGAACGGCGAGGGAGACGATGGTGGGGAAGCGTCGTCGGGCCAACTACTGTTCTCCTCTTACAGTTGGGTTTGGTCGACGAAGACTCCACCGGCCCACTCTGGCAGGACACCCTCACAAACGACACCCTATAGATGCTCGATCCTTCAATCTCTGGTGGATGCTCCATCTGGGATCGATACTCCCACCACCGCGCCCTCACGATTGGATTCGGTGAATCTATTTGCTCCATGGCCCAGAGGAGCAGCTCTATGTACTTCGGCGTGACTCCCTCCGAGAGTATCGCTGCCTTTTCGCTCTGTTGCAGATATTTGGCCATGGATGTTGCCATCGCCGCTAGTTGGTCCTTGTTGTCAAACCAAAACTGTATCTCCAACATCCTAGCTAGGTTCACAGGGTCGTCGTCTGCGATCCTCATGTATCGGTTGTACTCCTCCATTTATCTACTTCTCCACAGCACCTTCACTCGCCGGTGGTGTTTTTTGAATGGAAGAGGAGAGGAGCAGCGCTAGTTTTGGATTAGAACGGGAGAGGAGCGACGCTGGTTTTGGACTAGAACAGGAGAGGAGGGGCGGTGGTTTTGAAATGGAAGAGGAGAGGAGCGGCGCTGGATTTAGATTGGAACAGGAGAGGAGCGGCGGTGGTTTAAGAGGAGAAGAGCGGAAGTGCGGCACTAGTCTTGGAAGTATTTTTTTGTTGTTTTGCGTATTTTGGCTCAAAGTTTGACCACATATTGTATTTGACAAGCAAAATGTGAATGCATGTCACCAAAAATTGTATTGTTTGGTTCGTATCTGAATGTACTTTCAAGATATATTATTTTTGCAACGTATAACATATATTTTATGTGCGAAAATCATGGTCAATTATGACCCAGAATAAAAGGGAGACTAGTTAATGTGGGGTCGCTTTCTTAATCGAAGGGTAAATTGATTTTCATTTTGATCCAGTCACAACGCGCAGGCCCTCTCGCCCAATTCTAAATCGTTGCCGCACACTCCTCTCCCTCTTCTCCATTGCAAAACCACCTCCTCTCCTCTCCATCATCTCCATTCCAAAACCATCGTCTTGCCTCTCTCTCTTCTGATCTTATCCATTGCAAAACCACCTCCTCTCCTCTCCATCATCTCCATTCCAAAACCACCTCGTCTCCTCTCCATCATCTCCATTCCAAAACAACCGTCTCGCCTCTCCCTCTTCTGATCTTCTCCATTGCAAAACCACCTCCTCTCCTCTCCATCATCTCCATTCCAAAACCACCATCTCGCCTCTCCCTCTTCTCTATTGCAAGACCACCGTCTCTCCTCCCATCTTCCAAAGCTAGCACCAGACCACTCAGAAGGACATCTATGGATAGGATGCAGCAGCGAATCGGGCAGATCACCGGCGGCGACCAGGCAAAGTTAGCCAGGTTGAAGGAGATCCTTAGTTGGTTTGACAATGAGTGGGAGATTTCTAGGACGGTGCGGGCCATGTGGCAATGTATGCGAAAGAGCGAGACGACGGCGATGAGGGTGGCGATGTACAAGTACTCCTCGACGGCAGTTACACCGCAGTCCTCCGCGTTCATCGAGTATCTCCTATGGGTGATGGAGTAGATAGATTCGCCCGAGGCGACAGTCAGGTGGAGGTGGTGGGCGTACAGGTCGAAGGTCGAGCACCAAGAGGATAACGAATCGATCGAGTATCGTGTGCCGTTCGTGAGGGTGCAGAGCCAGATGGAGCCACATGAGTATTCATTCTCCCACCGCAAGAGGAGGCCGGATGGCGCAATGTCGCTTCCCCGCCGTTCTCCATGGTTCCCTCGATGCTCGCCTTGTTTCAACGGCGGCGGTAGGGTTTAAGGTAAGCTTCACACTAACCTAATCTTCCACCTTCTCATGCTTACAATCAGTGTGACAGCTAATGAAAATCATGCTTACAATCAGTCTCCGAGAACTACGCCAATCACCCTAAAATAGCTCTGGACTTTTGGGTCAAAGTTGTGACACAGTGTACAAATAAAGAAAAATAGATTGGTGCTTCTTTCAGAAAAGAGTACTTTGTAGAAAACTGCCAATATAAGCTACTAGTATCTGGTTAGAGGATTAGCTGTCGAGAAAGAACCGTCCATAGAGAGCGCCACACATCCCACTGGTGGATGCCAATGCGTGCATGGAGCATGGTTGGTGTCGGTAATTTTACTTGGCACACCTCGCACTCTTCATACATGTCGGTTCCATACGTACATTTGTGCAGCTCCACCAAAATGCAGCTGAATAACCCTATTTGCACAGATAATGAAAAAGCGTGATTACATTATAGTGGCACTAGTTGATCAAACACACAAAACAAATAGAAGAAAATATTGCAATAGTATCATAGTATGCCAAGCTGCGAGGGCGAGATGGGCCCTGCGACGCCTCATACGGTACGCCTCATACTGGACATCATCCCAAGTCTCCCAGATACACCTTCTGCCAGTGATGAACATCAGTGTACAGCAGTAGTACAAGGAGGCGCCTTGAGACATTCAAATCTCTATTTTTGTACATATGAACTAAAATTAAGCACCCCAGTTTGCAGAAATGCTTAAACATTAACAATGGGACTAGTTGATGAAAAACACTTTAACAAAGAGAAGCACTTTCTTTATCTACATTGGAAATGAAATGATAGAGATGACACTCGCTCTATTTTAACTGTATTATTACTTCATTTTATCAGTGACACTAGGGTCGAGCAGGTGGCAAACGAGGTATACCGTGCGTCGCAAGGATGGAGGCCGGGGGTGCTTAGACTGGGATGCTGAAGCTGGCTCTTTCAGTCACCAACATGGATGATTCAATGCATGGGACCTTTTGGTGCAGTTCACCTAAAATAAAGCAATGTCCCGTGTGAGCTAGCAGCTTCTTCTTCTTCAAATTTTTTTAAGAAAAGGGCTCCAGCCCCGGTTCCATTTCCATCAGAAAACGAAACCCACAGAGCTTCTTCTTCATTAGTTGCAATAAAATTGAGCAACATCAAGGTTGGTTGTGAAGCTCCTGGAATGCTCAACTATAATTTGGATATCATTTGAGCAGTTCAACTAAGATCGAGAGTGAAATGTATATCTCTGTTTGCACAAAAAAGGTGGACAGGAGGGTGACTAACAAGTGAAGGAACATGCATCAAATGAAAAGAAGCATGTTCCTTATATGAATGGCAATCCTACAAGGACAATAGCAATTTCTAAAGCAGTGGTATTGCTAGATATTAGTGTGGGCATTAGGATTAACTATGACAACCGTTAAATACGACATTACTTTGGGCACGGGAGAGTAGGCGGACCAGGACAGTTGCATTTCTAACGAAAAGAACCAACTTATCTTAATGGGAAATTTTAGCACGACATGTAAAGAAGTGCCATTGATTCATATTACTAGAGGCATTACATTGAAAACAACATTGGTTTAATGTGTCCTTACTTTTAATAGTGCGACTGCTACATTTTACCAGTGGCATTACATAAGAGTGGCTCGGGGCAACAAACATCAGAACAGGATATCTGGGTTGGTCCCATTTTTGTTCGGTATAGCCACCTTATTGTAACATCCCAAATTTTCAATTTGGAATGTTATACAAATAGATCATCTTGCATATCATATTTTTTGCATTTTGCCTCCATCCTAGAAATTCTACGCAACTCAAGGACCCACGGCAAGATTTGGGTATTTCATTATTTTCATATTTGAGTTTCTCAAATTTTGAAAATAGGATCATTTGATTTTATTTATTTTATCTTCAATTATTTCGATCATAAAAATATGACAGAGGGAATAAAATGACTTTACCAAAATGCTATTTTATTTGAATTTAGGAAAAATTGCACGATTTTCAAAAATGCATCTTAGGACCAAACAAATGTTCATCTCGTTCTAAATATTTTATTTGGACGATGAATTTTTTTTTTTGTATTTTTAGATTTTTTTTAATTTTCTAGATTTGTTTAGTTTGGCGAAATTATTTAAAGAAAAAAAAACTCACCGCGCCCGACTGGGCCGAAGCCCAGCCGAGCCAGGCCGGCCAGCCCGCGCCGCCGCCTTCCCTGCGCCGCCGCCGCAAAGTTCGGCTCGCACTCCGCCTCCCCGCCGCCGTCGCTTGCCCCTCCCCCAAGCCGCACCATCCCCCTTCCCCCTTTAAATACCCAGCCCGGGGCCCCCCTTGGGACCCCAAGCCGCAGCCGCCGCCGCCGCACTTCCCACCGCCGGAGCCGGCGCTTCCTGTCGCCTGCAGCCACCGCCGCCTCCCGTCACCTGTAGCCGCCGTCGCCGCCGCCGCACCACCCCACCCCGCCGCCGGAGCCCCGCCCTCGCCCAGCCCCGTCGGAGCCGCCCCGCCTCGCCGAAGGACCCCGCCAGAGGTACCGCCAGAGCCGCCGCCGACGTTGTTTTTTTTAAGAAAACCACTTCGGTTTTTTTAGAAAACCCTAGATTTTTTTTATTTTATTAGATCGGTTTTTTTTTGGTTTTTTTATTTAGCGAGCGTTCGCTCGTTCGTTCATTTTAATGAACGCGTTGATCGTTTAGATCCAGATAACGAACGTTCGTTCGTTAATCTGTTTGTCGTTTTTCTTTTTCTCGGATTTATTCCGCGATTTTTCTGATCGTGATTTCCGATCTGATTTTCGTTTTAGTTTATCTTTTCGCTCGTTTATCGGAATCAGGCGATTCAAGCGCCTAGAGTTTCTTCTCGAAACCCTCTTTCCGAATAATCTACTCAAACTAGTTTTTACATCTGTGAAATTTGACTTAGGTCGAGATTATTAAACGAAGCTTGTTTCTTTCGCCGTTTGAGTTTTGTTTCTTCGTTCGATTTGATTCTTTTTGCAAAACGGAGTTCTTAAGTTGAACTTTCTGGTTAGATCTCTTATTTGAGTTTTTCCCGTGCTTTAGATGAGTACTTATTGTATGCTTGTTTGTTTGTTTGCTTGCAATAGAGTACCCGGATTGCGCCGCTTGCTACTTCGAATCCCTAGGTTTCGTGGATCATCAGCAAGGCAAGTAACACTTTGATCATACCCTCATCATACCTAGTTTTTATGCATTAGATCAATCCTCAAACAATTGCATGATTAGGATCTGATTAATATATGCGTTTTGGGAAGTAGATGAGGTAGTACCTATTACCAGTTTTATTATCAAACCCTTGGGAGTTACTTCTATGTTTGCTTATTATGCCATGTTCTGCTAGTAGACGTGGATTGGGTGAGTGTATCCATGACAGATGTGCGATTGTTAATTTAATGGTTTATTTAAGGTGGCAACTTTAATACACATCTGGGTGGATTGAGGTACCTGGGTATTCCAGGATTGCCTGTTTGTTTTTGGACCGCCACCCAGGCTCAAAGGGCTCATAAGATTATTCATGCTAGAAACTTCCGTGTGCAGCCACATGCTATTATGGGCTCTAGCATAGTTGACTAAGTCGTGTGAACTCTTACAGAGGTAGACTAGCAGATGTAGGGGATGTAGGTTGGTACGGTCTACCCATCGTAAGGTGCTAGCGCTTCTGAAAGACTATGTCTCGGTCATCCGTTTCTCAAACACCATGAAGTGCGAGAATCCCAACGGAGGAGATCGAGTCATGTGGGGAAAAGTGTGCAACCTCTGCAAAGTGTACAAACTAATCATGATTAGTTGTGTCCCCGGTTATGGACGTTTTGAGTATCTAGTACTTGGATTATCATGTAAATCTCATCATGTTACTTTAATTAATATTGTTGGTTTTGTTTAATGATGATGTTACTTAATTGGGATTGAGAATGCTGTCGACCATTCTCAATGTTTAACAACCACCATGGTAGTTAAATAAATTTATTCCTTTGCGGTAGGGAAAAACTGGCTTTATGCAAAAATTGTAACCATAGAGCTTTCCACCAGCCATATATGCATGTAGTACATCTTTATTCTTTCATTACTCTCTATGTGTTACTTTGCCAGCAAATTCCATGTGCTGACCCGTTTTCGGGCTGCAACGTTCATGTTGCAGACTTTTCAGACAACGAGTAAGATGCTTTAGGATCATGGTTCTATACTAAGTGATGCCGTTGGAGTTGATGGACACACTTATCTTCCAAGCCTTCCGCTGTTATCGTTATTAGATGGCCTTAAGCCATATTTATTGTAATAAGTTCTCTTTGGAGACATTCGATGTAATAAGTGTGTGATTGCTACTCTGTTATAAATCCTTCAAGTATTGTGTGTATCAGCATTACTGATCCAGGGATGACATTGATGCACAGAGATCAGACTGTTTGATGTCTGGTCGCTACAAGATGGTATCAGAGCACACGCTGACTGTAGGAGACGACCACTGAGCAAAAGCCATAGCTCACTACTCTCTCTTCTCATTTCTAACTCCTCATCTTTTCTATTCTTCTAGGATGGCGGATGCAAGGAACAAGTTCATGCAACCGGATGAAGATACACCCTTTGGACGACATCTGAAGGAAGTTACGAAGTACCTGAAGATCGAAGTACCAAGCTTCACCGGAACCTACAACGCCACTCTACCTAAAGAGGAGTGCTGGATGATTCAAGTTCAAGTTCCAGGAAGGACGTTCATGCCAGTCACTGAGCCCATAGAGTTTTCCTTTGATGCACCAACCTGGAGTTTAGGAAAGAGCATGGCAGCCCACATCACCATGGGACGTATTGGAGAAGTTTACCACAAGAAGCTTAAGGATACTACCTACCAGATTTGTGTGCGCCCAGATGAGCAATGGGAGATGATCAACACCAGGAAAGACAGATCAATTGCAGCTTTCATCTAGGAGTTAAACCAGCACATTCGACGTGAGGAGAACTAGATGTGTGTAGGCATGATGGATTTGAAGAAGGCCATGACCAAGATCACGGAACTGGAGGAAGAACTCAAGTCTACACGCGATGGATATGAGGAGGAAATAGCAACGCTAGTAGAGAAGAATGATGATCTGAAGAAAAAGCTAAGAGTATTCATGGGATTTCCAGCAACTGGAGAAGACGAAGATTGCACTTGTCTCGAGAACTACATCATCATCGATGACACCGACTCAGACCCAGATGATAGTGATGATGACTATGTTGATGAAGCTAGAGCAGATATCATGGAGTCTTCATCGGAGCAATTTTTTCAAGTAGACCACCATAAAAGTAGTAGCATTTCCCTCCATGTATCTAGAATAGTTCAAGCACTTTTGTAACGATAGATAGACCATTGTATGCCCTTGCTTGTTTGAATGAAGTGTTTTGATTGTTATTTGTCGCATGTGCATATGGGTAGTGTTTTCCCTCTAGACCTCATTCTATTCTATATTCTCATCTTTTCTAAACCCCCGATGCCTCCGAGACGCGACAATGGATTTGCTTTCCCACCGGAGCTCACTCAGTTGATCCAGAATCAGAATGCATTGATGCAGATACTAGTCCAGAATCAGAATCAGGGGAACAACAACAACAACAACCCACCACCGCCACCACCTGTTGACCACTTAACCCGTTTTCTTAGGCTGAATCCGCCGGTGTTTTCCAGTAGCACCGAGTCGATTGTTGCATATGATTGGCTTTGCAAGACAGCTAGGGAGTTGACCACTACAGGATGCACAGATGCGGAGAAGGTGCGGTTTGCCGCACATCAGCTTGAGGGACCCACACAATCATGGTGGGAGAACTTCACAGCCACTTATCCAGTAATCACTGTCACATGGGATCAGTTTCAGCAGGCTTTTCGTACTGCTCATGTTTCAGCAGGAGCTATGGCCATGAAGAAGCGTGAGTTTCGCAACTTACGCCAGGGAGGACGTACAGTTGGCCAATATGTGGATGACTTTAGTAAACTAGCACATTACGCCCCTGATGACGTTGCTACAGATGCAGCTAAACAAGAGAAGTTTCTGGATGGTCTGAATGATGAGCTGAGCATGCAATTGATGGTAGCAAGTTTCAACAACTACCAGGAGTTGGTAGACCGTGCTGTCATGATTGAAGGGAAGTAGCAGCAGATTGAAAATTGCAAGAGGAAGTATGGACAAGGGAAGTACAATTCTGGAGCTCAGCAGAAGCCACGTTTTACCCCGAAGTCGGGAGGACAGTTCCAGCATACCCATGGAGGTGGTAACTCACACAACCATAATAGCTCCAAGAGTGGTAATGGGAATGGAGGTAGTAGTAGCTAGAACCGTACCAACCCCTCAACACCAGCCAAGAGAGATCTGGGTCAAGTCACTTGCTTTAAATGCCAGAATACTGGACATTACGCCAATGAATGTCCTAAAGGCCTGAATGGGAATGGAAATGGAAGCTCTGGGAAGAATCCAAACCCGTTCAACAAAGGACAGGTGAACCATGTTAGCGTGGAGGAGGTTGAAGCCCAACCCGATGCAGTAATAGGTAAGTTTTTGGTTAAGTCATTTACTGCACTAATTCTTTTTGATACTGGTGCCTCACATTCATACATATCAAGGGGATTTGTGGATAAATATAAATTGCCAACCCAAGCCCTCAAGACATGGATCCCATGTTAGTAACCTCGCCAGGAGCAGAGTATATGGCCAGGCTATGGTGTGATCGGTTACCATTAAGGATTGGTAACTACGTGTTCCCCTCAGACCTAATAGTTTTGGAATCACAAGGATTGGATGTGATATTAGGCATGGATTGGTTATCGAAGTATGGTGGGAGCATTGAATGTGCCAGTAAGACAATTCTACTTACAACCCCAGAAGGGAAGAGGATCAAGTATGTATCCAGACATGAGCTGAAGAGGATGTACGTAAATTCCTTATCAGGAGTTGTGCAGGAGGAAGTACCAGTAGTGAAGGATTTTCCTGATGTATTTCCAGAAGAGTTGCCAGGCATGCCACATGATAGAGACATCGAGTTTTTGATTGAGCTTTTGCCAGGCACAGGGCCGATATCCAAGAGACCGTACAGGATGCCAGCAAAATATTTGGAGGAGATTAAAAGTCAGATTAAGAAGTTACTGGATAAAGGTTACATTTGCCCAAGTTCTTCACCTTGGGGATCACCAGTACTTCTAGTGGAGAAGAAGGACGGATCATTAAGCATGGTTGTTGATTATCGAGGATTGAATGCAGTAACCATCAAGAACAAGTACCCACTGCCGATGATCAATGATCTGTTTGACCGACTGCAAGGAGCAAAGGTATTTTCCAAGATCGATTTGCGATCAGGATACCATCAGCTGAAGATTCGAGAGCATGATATACCCAAGATGGCTTTTACCACTAGGTATGGGCTGTACGAGTATACCGTTATGTCTTTTGGTCTGACTAACGCATCTGCCTATTTCATGAACATGATGAACAAAGTATTTATGGAGTTCCTGGATAAGTTCGTCGTGGTGTTCGTTGATGATATTTTGGTCTACTCAAAGAACGAAGAGGAGCATTTGCATTTGGTATTGGAGAAACTCAGAGAACACCATTTATACGTCAAGTTCAGCAAATGTGAATTTTGGTTGAAGGAGGTTGGATTTCTCGGACATGTGATATCTGGAGAAGGAATATCAGTAGACCCCACGAAGGTTGTCACCGTGACAAATTGGGTAGCACCAACAACAGTTGGAGAGATCAGAAGTTTTCTTGGTCTGGCAGGATACTATCGGAGATTCATTGAGAATTTTTCAAAGATTGCCAAGCCCATGACGGAGTTGTTAAAGAAGGATACCAAGTTCGATTGGACTGAGGAATGTGAGGCCAGTTTCCAAGAATTGAAGGAACGTCTAGTTACCTCACCAGTTTTGATTCTGCCAGATCAGACCAAGGATTACGAAGTGTATTGCGATGCTTCATGTCGAGGACTTGGACCAGTGCTTACGCAGGAAGGAAGAATTGTCTCGTATGCGTCATGACACCTTAAACCTCATGAGTTGAATTATGCCACACATGATTTGGAGTTAGCAGCCGTAGTGCATGCATTGAAGACATGGATACATTTTCTTATCGGAAATCATTGTGAGGTGTACACGGATCACAAGAGTCTGATGTACATTTTCACGCAGAAGGAGTTGAATCTCAGGCAAAGGAGATGGTTGGAACTCATCAAGGATTATGATATGAGATTGCAGTATTACCCCGGAAAGGCTAATGTAGTAGCCGACGCGTTGAGCCGTAAGAGCCATGTCAATACACTCATGACCGCAGGACTGCCAAAGGAGTTAGCCGAGGACTTTGTGAACTATGTTTGGAGATAGTTCCGAGAGGCTATGTAGCAACGTTGGAAATTCAGTCGACTTTGATGGATAAGATCAGAGAAGCTCAGAAGACCGACAAGGAGATTGCTGAGATAAAGAAGAAGTTGAGCAAAGGAAAAGCCAAGGGATTTCATGAGGATGAGCACGATACTTTATGGTTTGAAGACCGTGTTTATGTGCCCAATGACCCAGAGATCAGGAAGTTGATTTTGCAAGAGGCCCATGAATCACCGTATTCAATTCACCAAGGGAATACCAAGATGTACTTGGATTTCAAGGAGACTTTTTGGTGGACCGGAATGAAGAAGGATATTGCGGAGTATGTAGCAGTTTGTGATGTATGTCAGAGAGTAAAGGCAGAGCATCAGAAGCCATCAGGGTTGTTGCAACCATTGTCGATACCCGAATGGAAGTGGGATAAGCTAGGCATGGATTTTATCACAGGATTGCCCAGGATTTGTTCAGGCTATGACTCAATTTGGGTTGTAGTAGATCGTTTGACGAAGGTAGCTCATTTCATTCCAGTAAAGACAACTTACACCAGTGCCAAGTTGGCCAAGATATACATGACCAGGATCGTATGTCTGCATGGAGTTCCAAGGAGCATTGTATCAGATAGAGGAACCCAGTTCACCTCAAAGTTCTGGAATCAGTTGCACGAAACCTTGGGTACCAGGCTAGAGTTCAGTACCGCTTTTCATCCGCAGACAGATGGACAGACCGAGAGAGTCAATCAGATTCTGGAGGATATACTGAGAGCTTGTGCGATAGATTATGGATCTAGTTGGGACGACAATTTGCCATATACAGAGTTCTCTTACAACAACAGTTATCAATCCAGTTTGAAGATGGCCCCTTTCGAAGCCTTATACGGAAGGAGGTGCAGAACCCCGTTGTCTTGGGATGAAGTTGGAGATCGTCAGTTGTTTGGACCGGATTTGATTAAGGAATCTGAACAGAAAGTGAAGTTGATTCGCGACAGGCTCAAGGTAGCCCAGTCCAGGCAGAAAAGCTATGCAGATGCAAAACGCAAGGAGACAGTTTACGAAGTCGGAGATAGAGTCTATCTTCGTGTATCTCCACTTCGAGGAGTCAAGCGTTTTGGTGTTAAAGGAAAGTTAGCGCCACGTTTTGTGGGACCATACAAAGTTTTCGAACGTATGGGAGAGGTTACCTACAAGTTGGAATTGCCTGAGGGATTGTCAGGAGTTCACGACGTGTTCCACATTTCCCAGTTGAAGAAGTGCCACGTACAGATGGCTAATATACCGCTCAGAGATACAGTGCCACTAGATGCGATTCAGTTTGATAGTGATTTGACCTATGAGGAGAAACCAGTTAAGATTCTTGAGTATGCCAGCTGAGTCACCCGCAGCAAGGTTATCAAGTTCTGTAAAGTTTAGTGGAGCCACCACACCGCGGATGAAGCCACCTGGGAGCGAGAGGAAGATTTGCTGAAGGACCGCCCTCACCTATTTTCTAGCCAACCTGAATCTCGAGGGCGAGATTCATCTTAAGGGGGGTAGGTTTGTAACATCCCAAATTTTCAATTTGGAATGTTATACAAATAGATCATCTTGCATATCATAATTTTTGCATTTTGCCTCGATCCTAGAAATTCTACGCAACTCAAGGACCCATGGCGAGAGTTGGGGATTTCGTTATTTTCATATTTGAGTTTCTCAAATTTTGAAAATAGGATCATTTGATTTTATTTATTTTATCTTTAATTATTTCGACCATAAAAATATGAGAGAGGGAATAAAATGACTTTCCCAAAATAAAGAAATAATGAGGATTTAATAAAAAATCAAATAAGATTTATTTTGGTGTTTTTGCTATTTTATTTGAATTTAGGAAAAATTGCACAATTTTCAAAAATGCATTTTAGGACCAAAAAAACTTTCATCTCATTCTAAATATTTTATTTGGACGATCAAAATTTATTTTAGTATTTTTACATTTTTATTTAATTTTCTAGATTTTTTTAGTTCGGCGAAATTATTTTTAAAAAAAAACTCCTCACGCCGGACTGGGCCGAAGCCCAGCCAAGCCAGGCCGGCCCGCCCGCGCCGCCACCTTCCCTGCGCCGCCGCTGCAGAGTCCGGCTCGGACTCCGCCTCCCCGCCGCCGTCGCTTGCCCCTCCCCAAGCCGCACCACCCCCTTACCCCTTTAAATACCCAGCCCGGGCCCCCCTTGGGACCCCAAGCCGCAGCCTCCCGTCGCCTGCAGCCGACGCCGCTGTAACCGCACCACCCCACCCCGTCATCGGAGCCCAGCCCCGCCAGAGCCGCCCCGCCTCGCTGAAGGACCCCGCCGCCGGAGCCCCGCCGCCGGAGCCCAGCCCCGCCGGAGCCGCCCCGCCTCGCCGGAGGACCCCGCCGGAGGTATCGCCCGAGCCGCCGCCGACGCCTTTTTTAAGAAAACCACTTCGGTTTTTTTACAAAACCCTAGATTTTTTTTTATTTTATTAGATCGGTTTTTTTGGTTTTTTTATTTAGTGAACGTTCGCTCGTTCATTCGTTTTAACGAACGCGTTCGTCATTTAGATCCAGATAATGGACGTTCGTTCGTTAATCTGTTCCTCGTTTTTCTTTTTCTCGGATTTATTCCGCAATTTTTCTGATCACGATTTCCGATCCGATTTTCGTTTTAGTTTATCTTTTGCTCGTTTATCGGAATCAGGCAATTCAAGCGCCTAGAGTTTCGTCTCGAAACCCTCTTTCCGAATAATCTACTCAAACTAGTTTTTACTTCTGTAAAATTTGACTTAGGTCCAGATTAGTAAATGAAGCTTGTTTCTTTCGTCATTTGAGTTTTATTTCTTTGTTCGATTTGATTCTTTTTGCAAACCGAAGTTCTTAAGTTGAACTTTCTGGTTAGATATCTTATTTGAGTTTTTCCCGTGCTTTAGATGAGTACTTATTGTATGCTTGTTTGTTTGCTTGCTTGCGATAGAGTACCCGGATTGCGCCGCTTGCTCCTTCGAATCCCTAGGTTTCGCGGATCATCAACAAGGCAAGTAACACTTTGATCATACCCTTATCATACCCATTTTTTATGCATTAGATCAATCATCAAACAATTGCATGATTAGGATCTGATTAATATATGGGTTTTGGGAAGTAGATGAGGTAGTACCTATTATCAGTTTTATTATCAAACCCTTGGGAGTTAATTCTACGTTTGCTTATTATGCCATGCTATGCTAGTAGACGTGGATTGGGTGAGTGTACCCATGAAAGATGTGAGATTGTTAATTTAATGGTTTATTTAAAGTGGCAACTTTAATACACATCTGGGTGGATTGAGGTACCTGGGTATTCCAGGATTGCCTGTTTGTTTTTGGACCGCCACCCAGGCTCAAAGGGATCATAAGATTATTCATGCTAGAAACTTCCGTGTGCAGCCACATGCTATTATGGGCTCTAGCATAGTTGACTAAGTCGTGTGAACTCTTATAGTGGTAGACTAGCAAATGTAGGGGATGTAGGTTGGTACAGTCTACCCATCGTAAGGTGCTAGCGCTTCTGAAAGACTATGTCTCGGTCATCCGTTTCTCAAACACCATGAAGTGCGAGAATCCCAACGGAGGAGATCGAGTCATGTGGGGAATAGTGCACAACATCTGTAGAGTGTACAAACTAATCATGATTAGCCGTGTCCCCGGTTATAGACGTTTTGAGTATCTAGTACTTGGATTATCATGTGAATCTCATCATGTTACTTTAATTAATATTGTTGGGTTTGTTTAATGACGATGTTACTTAATTGGGATTGAGAATGCTGTCAACCATTCTCAATGTTTAACAACCACCATGGTAGTTAAATAAATTTATTTCTTTGCAGTATGGAAAAACTGGCTTTATGCAAAAAACTGTAACCATAGAGCTTTCCACCAGCCATATATGCATGTAGTATAGCTTTATTCTTTCATTACTCTCTATGTGTTACTTTGCCAACATATTCCATGTGCTGACCCGTTTTCGGGCTGCAACGTTCAAGTTGCAGACTTTTCAGACAACGAGTAAGATGCTTTAGGATCGTGGTTCTATACTCAGTGATGCCGTTGGAGTTGATGGACTCACTTATCTTCCAAGCCTTCCGTTGTTATCGTTATTATGGCCTTAAGCCATATTTATTGTAATAAGTTCTCTTTGGAGACATTCGATGTAATAAGTGTGTGATTGCTACTCTGTTATAAATCCTTCAAGTACTGTGCGTGTCAGCAATACTGATCCAGGGATGACACTGATGCACAGAGATCAGACTGTTTGAGGTCTGGTCGCTACACTTATACTGTGTGAGGCTAGCAAATCTAGTGCTGGACTTACTCTGTTGACTTGTCCCTCAGTCCCCACTTTCTTTCCTTTTTCAACCAATAGATCGGGTTTATATTGAGTTTGTACTGCGTTTCCCTTTATTTCCCTATTAGACCTAGAGACCAGTTGGATAGCCAGTCTCTGCTACTTTTCGCCCCCATTATTTCCTCTCTCGACCAAGTCCTAGATTCAGGTAACAAATCCTCCACCACCCCACCCCCTTTCTTCCTTGTTTGAACCAAGTAGTACTAGATTCGAGTGCATGAACTAGTTTTACCACTTAAACGTAAAAAAGTTAGGTGGTTTTCAAACAGCCGATCGATCCTATCTACGAGGGGGCCTAAGAAATAGTAAAAGATACAAATGCAGCGACGTCAGGAGCTCGGGAAGTAGAGCAAGGCCGGTTTCGAAGGAAGTTATACCTGATGGTCGCCGGGATGTCGCTAGGTGGGCGGCGGGAGGCTGGATCTGCCCACACTACAGCAGCGAGGAAGAAGGGGTCGGAGGCCCTCCCTCGCCAGTGGTGCTTGGGAGAGAACGGCAAGGCAGGCTGATCGGGACGCGCCCAGCAGTGGGTAAGAGCCATCACCGAGGACGACCGCATGAATGTTGCACCTTCTCACCTTCCCCGGCGGAGAGGATCCGGCTGGATCTGTGACTAGCGGTGAGTAGAGAGAGAGAGAGAGAGTGTGTGTGGCCACCGCTGTCATGTTTAGATCTGGAGAGGCCGAGGCAGTGTGAAGAGAGCAACACTACCAAGCAAGCACGGAGGGTCCTGCCTATATAGTGGAGTAGTACTAATTTTCTTTTGTCTACCAGAGCCGTCTTGACCTCGTCAATGATTGTCGAGAAGTCTTCATGCACGTGGCCCAGAGGCGCAATTGTTGTCATTTTGATCTGAAGCGCCGGATTATAACATATAACACGAAAAAATGCCACATGACATGAAATCATAACCTTACTGCCCAAAGGAGACGACATGAATCCCGACGGACAAACTAGACGAGGAACAAAGCTCAAATTAAAGATAAACTCGTAGAAAAGGGGTCCGTCGATAGATGTCCTAATTAACATAGCCGGCTTGACCTAGATGGCAGCCGAGTAGTCACTATTCGTGCATGTGCCCCCAATGACTATCCCAACTCAATTGTCGTTGTTTAACCCTCGCAGTGATCCGAAGCACATGACACCTAATTTTGCGAGATGACAAGAAACCGTTTTTTAGATTCCTCACCACAACTACAACCATGTAGACGATAGCCAATCCAGGTGTGTCTGCTGGAGTCTCGTCACATGCATCGACAAACTGATCTTCCGTGTTTTGCAGGGATCGTCCAGGCACCAACGTAGTACAACACTTCTTTAGTACTATCGCTCGTCTCCCTCTTCTATTAAGTCACCCGACTTGTGGGGTCGGGGAGTGTGCCTATGGTCCGTTCTCAATTGCCGTCCCACATGTGTGTGCGAATGCAATATGACGCGTGTTCCATTCGGAGAGCAGCGTGCTAGACCGACCGACCGTCTGGGGTGCGACGCGAACGCGACAGGCGTGTTGTATACTCTGTACATGTGTACCGCTATTTTCTAGACGCTTTGCTCCATGGCGCGGGCGCAATCGATGGATACAAAATTAGTATACTGTATACTATTTAAAAGTCGAGGGTGGGGCTTTTCCTGCGCGGTAGGCGGCGGGGCAGTTCCGCCTAGTCGGTTCGACAGAAACGCGAGAAGACGAGGGAGTAGGCTGCTGCAAATGTAGGGTTGTGTGATTTGATAGCGAGTTACTGCTAGACACGTGGGGCCCCGTGATTTGACTTGCCATTATCATTTTAACTACGGTGCTACGACTGGCGTGAGTCTCCTAATTCCTGACCACCTCCATACAGGTGCCTCTCCCAATGCTCCACCATGTAGTAGAGGCTGGCTCTTGCATGAGAGCCCACTGCTCCACATTTTCCTTGCCTCTCTTTCCTCCACATATGCAAAAATGCCATGTAAAGCGCACTATTGCACTTACTTGCTCCTACAGGTGCTTAAGCTTGCCACATAGGCATAAAGTCTGATGTGGCAAGTTAATCAAGAAGAGAGAGACTAGTTTGGTGACCCAAGGAAGAAACAGTGCTAAGCGCGTGTACCTAGGTGAAAAGACAATTTTGAGTCTATAGCTAATTAAATGAAGCAAACTTAGCAACACCATTTCATTGGAAGAGGTCACTCCTTGGCAAATGCAATAAATACTAGTACTCCATGTGTCCCATAATATAAGAACGTTTTTGGCACTACACTAGTGTCAAAAACGTTCTTATATTATGGGACGGAGGGAGTACGAAGAAATAGATAGAGAGGAGTAAAAAAAATACACTTATAGCCAACCTTATACCTAACCTTGTTGTAGTATGAGTGACTAAGTGATGACTATGTATGACATGCCAACATCAGATAGCCTAACGCACCGTGTTAAATCTCCAAGGGTGCAACCGCGCGAGCGACGCGACGGTCATGGTAGGCACGACCATGATACGGGCTGCTGGCAGCCCTTGGATCTGAGATCAAACGGTCGCATGCTAAGTTGCTGAAAATTTGCAGAATAACCCTCCAGGATAGGATATTCACCCATAGGTCTAGAATCACGCCATGCAACCGTTCAATCTCAGATCCAAGGGCTCTCGGAAGCCCGTATCATGGGAGAATGTAAAGCCACTACCCTACCGTTCGCACGCTGGCAGTTCGCTCCTACTTGTCCCTCCACGTCCTTCAATACTACGGCAGTTCGCTCCAAGTCGTCTCGTCCATTCACATTAAGGCGGTTCCACTAATCCTAATCCTCCTCCCAAATCTATGGCATCCCAAATCTCCCCGATCGACAGTGAGTACAAGGTTAGAACCATCACTGGCGATGAGTTCGACATCATCTACACCCGTTTTTCCGCGACGGTGAAAGGATGCCTTTCTCGCTTCAGACGCATGTTCGAAGACTCAGATGTTGAGTGGGTCGCTGGGCTAGATGTTGAGTACACGA
This sequence comes from Triticum aestivum, assembly GCF_018294505.1. NCBI lineage: Eukaryota > Viridiplantae > Streptophyta > Magnoliopsida > Poales > Poaceae > Triticum > Triticum aestivum. Next base: position 77,721,941 of record NC_057810.1, on the reverse strand, counting down.
AAGTCGTGGGATGAGAGAAGGATCTAAAGGACGAAGAGAGGAAGAAGCCCGCCGTGATCCAGGTTTGCGTGCATGACTTATGCTTGGTCTACCACATATGCCATGCCGGCGTTGAGTGCCAGGATTTTAAGGACTTCCTCGAGAGCAACCTAGTCAAATTTATTACTGTAGATTTTGGTAACGACAAAGAAGTCCTGCGTCGGATAGGACTCGTTGTAGGCAACACCTTCGACCTCCAAAAGAATCCGCTGGTGTCCTCTCGTCAGCCTTCAATGCTGACCCTGGCAGGAGCCGTGGTTCATCCTTCGTACGGTAAACTGGAGAAACCTCCATACACGTTTCATCGTCATGCATTGCAGCGGAATGTACTAGATATAGACCACATACACTACTCTGCAATGGATGGCTACCTTTGTTTCAATATCTACAAGGGTTCGATGAAGAGCAACAACGAAGTTGGCAGTTCAAGCAAAGAAGTATCGGCCAAGAGGAAGAGGGACAAGGACGAAGTCGAGGACGTGGACGAGGACTCCGAGTAAGGTGGCAGTGTCGTTGCTCATGGTGGTTCTAATGCAGTGACTATCGGAATAGTTGCAAAGTTTAATTTCAGGTGTGCTTAATTTAATTTGAGGGGTGTGTTGTGCTGAGCCCCCAGCAGAACTATGTTATGTTTCTTCTTGTTACTTTAACTCTTCAGCACGTACATACTAGTATTTCTTACGTTTCATCTTTTAGTTGGTATAGTACTACCACTCGTTTCTTCACATTATATACGTACAATATATATGGCCAACATCATATTTCCAGCACTTTAGTTGTCAAAGAATTTCAGGGTGCTTAGTTTTGTCAAAGAATTCCAGGGTGCTTAGTTTTATTTGAGGGGTGGGTTGTGCTGGACACCATTATTGTGACTAGCCTTTTTAATAGTACTATATGCATAATTTGGCGACGAGCGCTCTCTATATGTACCACCTTTTTTTATTTCAAGTTTTGCTCCATGGTGCAATCCATCGATACTACTGATGTACAAAAGTATACATTTTTTAAAAGGCTAGAGGGCGGGGCAGTCTAGCTTGGTCGGTTTCACGAGAGGCGAGGGCCTTTGTGATTTGACGGCTCATTACTACTGGAAGGCGAGCCTTGTGATTTGACTGCTCGTATAAATGCGCTGATGACCTGATCGAGGAGGAGCAAAGAACCGTGCGCTATACTCAAGTTTTTCACTGGAGTAGTACTGCGACAGAGGATCATGAAACACGGTAGCCCAGTGCCATATGGCGATAAAAAATGATCTACTCCGTAATTTGCTAGTCATCTCATTGTTAGCATTGTTCTATTCATTGCCTAAAAAACCAATTTTCTATACATGCCTCGCAGAGAACGTGACACGTGCGGCGAAACACCCGAAGCAAAAGATGAACCACAACAGCAAAAGAAGAAGGAAGATTATCACCCCAAATGATCTAATTCACCGCGGAGTCGTAACTGCTTCTTCATCGCCTCCACGACCTCCATCTCCTTGCGCATCTCCTCCGCCATCTTCTTCATTTTGTCCATGACGCGGGATTTCTCGACGCGAGCCTTCATCATCTGTTCCACGGCCGCATTACGTACCTTGACAGCAGCCGGGTCTCGATGCGGAGCTTCGCCAACTCCTCCTTCTGTTCCATGACGAGGGCCTGCAACATCTTCATCGAGGAACTACTATTCTCATGCAGCTTCTTCCAGCCATTGTTCTTCTCCTTCAACAGGTTGATCTCGTGGCAGAGCTTCGCCTTGTCCTCCTGAAGTAGCAGGATTTCGCCAGTCGCCTTCTTCTCCGAGGCAATGCTCTTCTTCAGCAGCATCACCAAGCCGGCGGTCAACTCCCCCTGCTGATTGAGCTCAGTGGGCATGTCGTCGAGGCTCTCCTTCAGCAACTCCATCAAGCCTTGGACGAATTCCTTCTGCTTATTTTGGTGCTTATTGAGCTGATCGGGCATGCCGTCGAGGGATAACGACTCCAGCTTCGCCGGTTCGGCATGTTCGCCTCCGTGGCTAGGGCGCTCCTGGGAGCCATCGCCTGCCTGTGAGAGATTTTTCGAGGTCTCTGCGTGGCGGCGAGCCCTCTCTTTTTTTCGCAGCCTTGGTTGCCGCTCCCTTGTTACGAGTAGTTCTCGACCTAGAGCTCTGCTCACCGGCCATGGCAATGACGGACGAAGAAGAAGCACTTATGAGGAGGAAAGGTAGACTAATTTTCGGTTTGGTAGTTCCCCTTTTTATAACCTAAGTACTAGCACTAGTACTAATACCTGCATAGTGGGAAAACGTTCAGGTTTGGTACGTACTAGTAGGTGTGAGCAGGCTTTTGAATGTGATGGGAACAAGGTAAAGATTAATTGATGGTTTTGGTTTCTAGGCCCGAAACGGCTCCCGATGAGTTTAGCGGAACATAAATTTCAAGTACTACACTGCTCAAATGCGTAAATATTATGTTACTGTAAAAAATTGGCACAAAATACGAAGGAGACCAATGGAAGTACTACTAGCAACCCACGATTTAACTACTCACATGCGCGCAGTGGAGTAATATTGTCTTCCTTCCGCCCTCATGTCCACTCAATTTGCATGCGCTCTATTAATTGACCATCAATGAAGTGAATGACTTTACACGCGTCAAATTATCACATGGGGTGGATCTTGGTACAAAATTGTGTCCGCCCGTGTACCCGCGTGTGTGTGCGAGGGAATGAGTGCGTGCATGGCGTGCGTGCACATCTTCGCTTCGTGCATGTACCGCTAGTATGGCTCAGGGAGGACGAGTACATTCTTCTGGAACCAGCAGCATGTCACTGTGATCAATGAGGTCGCGGCAACGCCTCCACATGTGCCACGTGGATTCATGCACTGTAAGAAATACACTGTGTAGCGTGCCATTGGTATTCTAATTTACGTGTTTTGCACATACTCGAAGTACTAGTAAGGTACACATGCATTGCATGCATGAGATTTTGCAACCAAATTATGAATAAATACCACACTATAGCATGTAAGCTCTGAGTCATATATGCCTGATGTAGCCCTTCGTTTAATTCTTATAGTTCATCTCATTCAAAATCAATTAGAGGGTGCTTGGATACGTTTTAGTCCCATGACTAAAAGTAGTGAGACTAAAACATGCTAGCCTCATCCATGCTTGGATCCAAATACTAAGGAGACTAAAATCAAGTTAATGAGCATTTATTATCCTCCAAACCCTCCAATCCAGAACTCGCCCTTGTTAAAGGAGAGGAGTTAAATGAGGAGAGAGAGGACTAATCCACATTTTAGTAGGGGTAACCCTGACTAAAAAAATTTAGTCTTAAGACTAGTTTTAGCCCCTCTTTAGTCAAGGGTGCTTGGAACTTTAGTCTCTTAAAGAGACTATTTTTAGTCAGACTAAAATAAGTCCCTTGGATCCAAGCACCCTCTTAGTTTTTATAAAAAAGCTAAGAACGCGGGAATAGGAAAAACATGGGATTATAGTGGAATGTCGTCTTGAATCCTACAGGATTGTATGAGTGTTTGATTGTGCATGGAAAAACGCAAAATTCTTTCAAAGTGGTTTGAGTGTATGGGATGTTTCCTATGAAATCTAGTGCAAATGAATCATATGGAAAAATTCCTATGGTTTACAATCCTACGAATCAAACAACCAAGATAGGAAAAATTCCTAATGATTAGAATCCTCCAAAATTCCTTTGAGAATCCTCTGAATCAAACAAGCCCTTAATCTATTTTATGATTCATGGAATTGTGCGTTGTAAAGCATAAACTAAAAACAAATAATGGCAATTCAACTAGAAAAAAAGTTTGGGGAGTTATGATATGGAAGATTCTAGAACAAAAGAGAACCACTGTTGTTTTGAGGTTTGTGCATTATGCTTAAGTTCAACCATTGAGTCTTCTAGATTGTACATGTGGGAAAATCCGGTGGGGGGCTAGAAGATGGTTCAAGGGGCCGAGTGGAGGGAGACTATGAAGGAATGCACAAGTGCGAGATCGATATTTAGAGAGAGGGGGAGAACACGTGCGCTGTTGCACGCAGTGGCGGAGCCATGAAAAATAAATGAGCTAGGGGGCCAAGCATTTCTAATCCTTTACGAGGAGGGTAAGTTCATGAAATTAAACCTTTTTTAGCAGCAATTGTCTAATGATCACATCCATATTAGCCTCGATATATAGTGATGTTAGGGGGGGGGCAGGGCCCTTACTGCCCCCTGTCTTCGACATTGTGCACGCGTCTGAGAGATGAAGCGGAAGGCATGGATGATGAGAGGGGGACGTGGGATATATAATTAATGTTGGTGTATTAGCTATATATGTTAATCCTATATAGAGAGGTATAGATTGATCGATGGAAAGAGGGTGAGACCTCACTGGATATATCGATTGATCGGTTTGTGTGGAAAACTATGAAAGACCTAGCTATATACACACATACATAGAGGAACATCGATCGTTGCCATGCACGCATGAGAGATAAAGAATGCCCGATATGATGGAGAGGGGGATGTGTGTGGGTGTGTGCCTTCATGGGAGACCGACCTGAAGAAAAAGATTGCATGCGTGCGATGGATAATGCCGACTGGTAGTGTGTGTTCATGCATGCATGAGAGAAAGTTAGTGGTACAATTATAAAGAGAAGACTACTGTGTGGGTGTTAAAGAATAGGTGAGGTCATAATCAATGTAAAGTTGAATTCAAATATTTTAATAAGAGATCCTGATGTTTGAAACCCATGCATGCATGAATATAACGGAGATCTGCGCAGTGTGGTTTGGAAACAAGCATGTTGTAATGTATACATATTGAACAAGGTCAGACTAATTTGAATTTGAGATACCGATGACAGACATCATTTGGCCACGTCACATCCGTGCATGGATACACTATTCTAATTGGAGATGATGGGCGGCTTTCGCATCACATATCTATATCTATACCCCTATATATATTATATTATATATTTTTATATTGTGTGCGGGTAACTTTAACTTTGAAAGATGGTCGTTGGATGAGGCGAATCCGATGGTCCAAAGATGGCAAATTTGAGCCCTATTGGCCGTTGGATATCATCTAGATTCCAGCAGATTTCGCCACATGTATAATCTAGAAGACTCCATGGTTGAACTTAAGTATAATGCACAAACATCAAAACATAAGAACTTCTTATTTGTTCTAGAATCTTCCGTATCAGAATTGCCCAAATGTTTTTCTACATGATTTGCCATTATTTGTTTTTACTTTATGTCTTACAACGCACAATTCCATGAATCTTAAAATAGATTAGCTTTCTTATAAAAACTAGATGATTTTGAATGAAATGAACTATAAGAATTAAATGAACATCTACATCATGCATATATGACTCAAAGCTTGCATGCTATAATGTGGTATTTATTCATAATTTGGTTGCCAAATCTCATGCTAGCAATGCACGTGTACCTTACTCTAGTCAAAATGGTGTTTGTGTATGTGTTGTGCGTTGATAACCCGCAATTATACGGGATAGTAGTAGCCTCTTTCGATAAGCAAGAGTGTTGAACCCAACGAGGAGATAAAGGTAGAACAAATACTCTCTCAAGTCCTATCGTCCACTTATACGACTCTACGCACGCTTGACGTTCGCTTTACCTAGAACAAGTATGAAACTAGAAGTAGTTTGTAGGAGTGATATGATAGGTTTGCAAGATAATAAAGAACATGTAAATAAAAAGTAGGGGTTGTTTATATAAAGATGCAATAAAGTAAATAAAGCGAGTGTGGGAAAGTAGTGGTAGGAGTTGTGGAATTGTCCCTAAGCAATTAACTACGTTACTATACCGATAGCAAGTTTTGTGTGGGAGAGGCCACTACTAGCATGTCATCCCTGACTGGGAATTCTATGCACTTATGATTGGAACTATTAGCAAGCAGTCCGCAACTACTAACATTCATTAAGGTAAAACCCAACCATAGCATTAAGACATATTGGTCCCCCTTCAATCTCGTATGTATCAATTTCTATGCTAGGCTGAAGTTTCTGTCACTCTTGCCCTCCAATACACAGTCCTATCAACATACAACTAACCCTATGGTGTGATCCACGCGCGCGTTCATATGATGGGCACCATAGGACAGCAACATAACCACAAGCAAATTAAATCAATCATAGCAATTCATCAATCACCAATAGGACAACGAAGATCTACTCAGACATCATAGGATGGCAACACATCATTGGAAAATAATATGAAGCATAAAGCACCATGTTCAAGTAGAGGGTACAGTGGGTTGTGGGAGAGTGGACCGCTGTATATAGAGGAGGGAAGGTGATGCAGATGTTGGTGAAGATGATGGTGGTGTTGGTGAAGTTCGCGGTGATGATGATGGCCCACGGCGGCGTTCCGGCGCCACCGGAAGCAAGGGGGAGAGAGCCCCCCTTCTTCTTTTTCTTCCTTGAGCTTCTCCCTAGATGGGAGAAGGGTTTCCCCTCTAGTCCTTGGCTCCCATGGCATGGGAGGGGCGAGAGCCCCTCCGAGATTGGATCTATCTCTCTGTTTCTGCGTTCTCTGATTCTGCCCTGATACCGTTTCCTTTATATCTGGAGATCCGTAACTCCGATTGGATTGAAACCTTCGCCCAGATTGTTTTCCAAAAAATAGCTTTCTTGCAGCCAAAGAAGGGCATCAACCGCCTTATGGGTGGCCCACGAGATAGCCCCCCCTGGAGTGGCGGTGTGGGCCGCTCTCGTGGCCACCTCGGGCACTGTTTCGTGTTGATTCTTCCTCCCAAAAATCACAAATATTCCAAAAAAATTCTCCGTCCATTTTATCCCGTTTGGACTCCGTTTTATATTGGGTTTCTATGAAACAAAAAACATGCAACAGATAGGAACTGGCACTGGGCACTGGATCAATATGTTAGTCCCAAAAAATAGTATAAAAAATTGCCAAAAGTATATGAAAATTGAATAATATTGGCATGGAACAATCAAAGATTATAGATATGACGGAGACGTATCAGCATCCCCAAGATTAATTCCTACTCGTCCTCGAGTAGGTAAATGATAAAAAAGATAATTTTTATGTGGAATGCTACCTATCATAATCTTGATCATATGTCTAATCATGGCATGAATAATAAGACACGAGTGATTCAAAGCAATAGTCTATCATTTGACATAAAAACAATAATACTTCAAGCATACCAACCAAGCAATTATGTCTTATCGAAATAACATAGCCAAAGAAAGCTCATCCCTACAAAATCATTATAGTCTGGCTATGCTCCATCTTCATCACACAAAATACTCCCATCATGCACAACCCCGATGACTGGCTATGCTAAAGCTTTTCTAATGTCAAGTATCATTTCCTTAGACCATGAGATTGTGCAACTCCCGGATACCGTAGGAATGCTTTGGGTGTACCAAACGTCACAACGTAACTGGGTGGCTATAAAGGTACACTATGGGTATCTCCGAAAGTGTCTGTTGGGTTGCCACGAATCGAGACTGGGATTTGTCACTCCGTGTGACGGAGAGGTATCTCTGGGCCCACTCGGTAGGACATCATCATAATGTGCACAATGTGACCAAGGGGTTGATCACGGGATGATGTGTTACGGAACGAGTAAAGAGATTTGCTGGTAACGAGATTGAACAAGGTATCGGGATACCGACGATCGAATCACGGGGAAGTACAATACCGCTAGACAAAGGGAATTGATACGGGATTGATTGAATCCTCGACATCGTGGTTCATCCGATAAGATCATCGTGGAACATGTGGGAGCCAACATGGGTATCCAGATCCTGCTGTTGGTTATTGGCCCGAGAGTTGTCTCGGTCATGTCTACGTGTCTCCCAAACCCGTAGGGTCTACACACTTAAGTTTCGATAATGCTAGGGTTATAAAGGAAGTTTGTATGTGGTTACCAATGTTGTTCGGAGTCCCGGATGAGATCCCGGACGTCACAAGGAGTTCCGGAATGGTCCGGAGGTAAAGATTTATATATGGAAAGTTGTTGTACGGGTTCTGGGAAAAGTTCGGGTTTTTCCGGTATTGTACCGGGAAGCTTCAAGAAGGTTCCGGAGGATTCCGGAGGGGTCCAGAGGTCCGGAAAATGTTCCACCACGTCCAATACAGCAGCATGGGCTGTAAGGGGGCTCCCTAGCCTTAATGGGCCAGGGGCACCAGCCCCCCCAAGGCCCATGCGCATGGGAGAGGGGAAACCCTAAGGGGGAGGGCCTCCACTTGACTTGGGAGGCACTCCTCCCCCCATTGGCCGCTGCCCCCTCCTCAGATTGGATCTGAGGGGGGCGGCCCCCCTCTCCCTTGCCCCTATATATATGTGGGGGGTGGGAGGGCAGCCGCACCCAAGTTCTGTCGCAGCCCTTCCCCTCTCCCAAGTCCTCCTCCTCTCCCGCGGTGCTTGGCAAAGCCCTGCAGGATTGCCATGCTCCTTCACCACCACCACACCATCGTGTTTCTGCTGGACGAAGTCTTCCCCAACCTCTCCCTCTCTCCTTGCTGGATCAAGGCATGGGAGATTTCACCGGGCTGCTTGTGTGTTGAACGCGGAGGTGCCGTCCGTTCGGCACTAGGATCTTCGGTGATTTGGATCACGACGAGTACGACTCCATCAACCCCGTTCACTTGAACTCTTCCGCTTAGCGATCTACAAGGGTATGTAGATGCACTCTCCTTCCCCTCGTTGCTAGATTACTCCATAGATTGATCTTGGTGATGTGTAGAAATTTTTTGATTTCTGCTACGTTCACCAACACCAACTTGCTTGCTCATGAAGACCTCAGGCGTTTGAGGAAGCCCATCATCGGAATATACAAGCCAAGTTCTATAATGAAAATTCCCACTAGTACATGAAAGTGAAAGCATAGGAGACCTCTTTATGAAGAACATGGTGCTACTCTGAAGCACAAGTGTGGTAAAAGGATAGTAACACTGCCCCTTCTCCCTTTTTCTCTCTTTTTTTTCATTTTTTTCTTTTTTTTATTTTTTCTTACTTTTTGGTGGGCTTCTTTGGCCTCTTTTTTTATTTGGGCTTCTTTGGACTCTTTTATTTTTCATAAAGTCCGGAGTCTCATCCCGACTTGTGGGGGAATCATAGTCTCCTTCATCCTTTCCTCACTGGGGCAATGCTCTAATAATGAATATCATCACACTTTTATTTACTTGCAACTCAATATTACAACTATGACTCTATATGAATGTTTCCGGCAGTGTACCGGGATGTGCAACGATCTAGCGTAGCAATGCCATCAAATAACAGACAAGCCATGAAAACATCATGCTAGCTATCTTACGATCATGCAAAGCAATATGAAAATAAATGCTCAAGTCATGATGATGATGGAAGTTGCATGGCAATATATCTCGGAATGGCTATGGAAATGCCATAATAGGTAGGTATGGTGGCTATTTTGAGGAAGATATAATGAGGCTTATGTGTGATAGAGCGTATCATATCATGGGATTTGGATGCACCGGCGAAGTTTGCGCCAACTCTCGAGGTGAGAAAGGGCAATGCACGGCACCGAAGAGGCTAGCAGTGATGGAGGGGTGAGTGTGCATATATCCATGGACTCACATTAGTCATAAAGAACTCATATACTTATTGCAAAAGTCTACTTAGCCCTCGAAGCAAAGTACTACTATGCATGCCCCTAGGGGGATAGATTGGTAGGAAAAGACCATCACTCGTCCCCGACTGCCACTCATAAGGAAAGCAATCAAGAAGCACCTCATGCTCCAACTTCGTTACATAACGGTTCACCATACATGCATGCTACGGGACATAAAAACTTCAACGTAAGTATTCCTCAATTTCACAATTACTCAACTAGCACAACTCTAATATCACCACCTTTATATTGCAAAACTATTGCAAGGAATCAAACATGTCATACTCAGCGATCTACAAGTTTATGTAGGATTTTATGACTAACCATGTGAATGACCAATGCTTGTCATCTCTCTAAAAGGATATAAGTGAAGCAAGAAAGTTTAATTCTTTCTACAAAAGATATTCCCATGCTCTAACAAATATAAGTATAGCAAAACAGCATTCTACAAATGGCGGTTGTCTATATGAAGAGAAACAGGCAATCCAAACTTCAAATGATATAAGTGAAGCACATGAAGCATTCTATAAAGCCATAATCAAAAGATTTAAGTGAAGTGCAATGAGCATTCTATAAATCAACCAAAGACTATCTCATACCAGCATGGTGCATAAAAGAAAAAATGAAAACTAAATGCAAAGGACGCTCCAAGACTTGCACATAATGCATGAACGAAACGAATTTGAAAACATACCGATACTTGTTGAAGAAAGAGGGGATGCCTTCCGGGGCATCCCCAAGCTTAGATGCTTGAGTCTCCTTGAATATTTACTTGGGGTGCCTCGGGCATCCCCAAGCTTGAGCTCTTGCCTCTCTTCCTTTTCCTCATATTGAGACATCCTCGATTAGACACTACATCCACACAAAACTTCAACAGAAAACTCGGTAAGATCCGTTAGTATAATAAAGCAAATCACCTCTCTAAGTACTGTTGCAAACCAAATCATATTTTGCTTTTGCATTGTCTCTACTGTAACATAACTTTTTCATGGCTTAATCCACTAATAAAAATTGATAGATTCATCAAAACAAGCAAACTATGCATCAAAAACAGAATCTTTCAAAAACAGAACAGTCTATAGCAATCTGAACATCCACCATACTTCTGGTACCCCAACAATACTACCAAAATTAGGAAAAATAAAAAAGTTGTATAGAAACAAAGTGCAAAAGGAATCAGAACCGTTTGACGTTCCAGATAAAAATGTAAAATCGCGCACTACAGCCAAAGTTTCTGTCCTGCACCGTGCAAACCAACAAGCATTGTAAACATCCTAAAGGCAAACCTTGGCACATTATTTTTATAATACAATGGAATTATACAAGGGGATAATTATTTTTGATGAAAAGTTTCTGTAATCAAGATTCACAAAGTTTCCGTGAGCATGAACAAAGTTCAAGGAGCTCCCCCACTTCAACAATGCTTGTCTCTCTCACTTTCACTTTCCTTTTTGAAAAGTTTTAGGTTCCCCTCTTTATTTTTTGTTTTTAAACTATATAAAAGCACTCAACAGAAATAAATGACTCTCTAAAACTTTTGGGTTGTCTCCCTGGCAGCGCTTTCTTTAAAGCCATTAAGCTAGGCATTTAGTGCTCAAGTAATGAATCCACCCGAATCCCAAGGTATATCAAAGCCAATTTTAATTAACAATGATTTGTAATTTAGTAATGAGCACAAAGCAACATGTATCATGCAACAACGAAGTCTAACTCTTTTCCTATGCGTAGTCATGTCATAAAAGAACAATTCATGCACACATAGTAAAGGCCAATGCATAGTATAAGCACTTTCTTGCAATTCTATCGTATTGGAAACATAGAGAGGTGGAGATATAGTTCCTCTCTCATTATAATTGCAAGTAGGAGCAGAAAGCACATGCATATTATATCTATCAAAATCATCATGTGTAATGATCAAAGGCAACCCATCAATATAATCCTTAATAAGCACAAACTTCTCCGATAAAGTGTAGTAGGGACAATTCAAAAAGATAATAGGACAATCATGCATGGGTGCAATAGCAACAATTTCATGTTTAACATAAGGAACTATAGCAAGTTCATATCCATAATCATAATTCATATTGGCATCTTGGCCACAAGCATAGCAAGCATCATCAAAAGGGGATATTTCAAGAGAATCAACGGGATCATAAAAATCATCATAGCAATCATCATAGTAATCATCATAGCAATCATCCTTCATAAGCACGAAGGTAAATTAAACAATCTATGAGTTGAAGAGTTACTCTCATTAGAAGGTGGACACGGGTAGCTAATCCACTCTTCCTCCTTTTGTTCTTCGCTCTCCTCATCATCTTTTTCATCCAATGTGCTCACAGTTTCATCAATTTCTTCTTCCATAGCTTCCTGCAAAATATTAGTCTCACAGAAGCATAATTATCATAACAATATTCGAGTATGGCAAAACTTTCAGATTTGTAAAGAGTAGCATCATAATTTTCAATCAAAGAAGCAATTTCAAAAGCACCCTTAAAAGCAACAAATTCTTCAATTTTTTGAACATAATAGTAATTATAAACACCCTTAGCATACAAAGATAAGATTCCATTATCAAACTCACATTGGTAGGGAAGGTGTTTCTTAGGGTTTTCAGAACAACAAGTAACATCATATATTTCACATAAATTCCAAGCATAGCATTGCAAACATTGAATTTGATCCCGTAATAGTTTCCCTTTTTCAGATATACGGTGTCGCACATAATAAGCATGCTCATCTAAAGATTTGCCCTCAACTAAGCTAGTTGGGGTTTCAGCACGAGCACATAGGGATCGAAGATGATCCAAGTAAAAAGCTTCAGTAGTGTGATAGATTTTGAGTGGTTCTTCAACCATTGGATCAGTAGGTACAACTAATTTTTTTTTGTATTTTGCGTTTCCTACCCATAACTAAAGATAGAAAACAACTAAGAACAGTAAATAAAAATTACTTAGTGATAAAGCAAACAAGCACACACGAGAATATTCACCTCACGCTATTGCTCCCCAACAACGGCGCCAGCAAAAGGTCTTGATAACCCGCAAGTATATGGATAGTTGTAGCCTCTTGCCATAAGTAAGAGTGTCGAATCCAACGAGGAGCTAAAGGTAGAACAAATACTCTCTCAAGTCCTATCGGCCACTGGTACGACTATACGCACGCTTGACGTTCGCTTTACCTAGAACAAGTATGAAACTAGAAGTACTTTGTAGGAGTGATGGGATCGGTTTGCAAGATAATAAATAACATATAAATAAAAAATAGAGGCTGTTTATATAAAGATGCAATAAAGTAAATAAAGCGAGTGTGGGAAAGTGGTGGTAGGAGTTGTGGAATTGTCCCTAAGCAATTGACTACGTTACTAGACCGATAGCAAGTTTTATGTGGGAGAGGCCACTGCTAGCATGTCATCCCTGACTAGGAATTCTATGCACTTATGATCAGAACTATTAGCAAGCAGTCCGCAACTACTAACGTTCATTAAGGTAAAACCCAACCATAGCATTAAGATATATTGGTCCCCCTTCAATCCCGTCTGTATCAATTTCTATGCTAGGCTAAAGGTTCTGTCACTCTTGCCCTCCAATACATAGTCCTATCAACATACAACTAACCCTATGGTGTGATCCACTCGCGTGCTCCTATGATGGGCACCATAGGACAGAAACATAACCAAAAGCAAATTAAATCAATCATAGCAATTCATCAACCAACAATAGGACAACGAAGATCTACTCAGACATTGTAGGATGGCAACACATCATTGGAAAATAATATGAAGCATAAAGCACCATGTTCAAGTAGAGGGTACATCGGGTTGCGGGAGAGTGGACCGCTGTAGATAGAGGGGGGAAGGTGATGGAGATGTTGGTGAAGATGACGGTGGTGTTGGTGAAGATCGCGGTGATGATGATGGCCCCCGGCGGCGTTCCGGCGCCACCGGAAGAAAGGGGGGGAGAGACCCCTTCTTCTTCTTCTTCCTTGACCTTCTCCCTAGATGGGAGAAGGGTTTCCCCTCTGGTCCTTGGCTCCCATGGCGTGGGAGGGGCGAGAGCCCCTCCGAGATTGGATCTATCTCTCTGTGTCGGAGTTCTCTGATTCTGCCCTGACACTGTTTCCTTTATATCTGGAGATCTGTAACTCCGATTGGATTGAAACCTTCGTCCAGATCGTTTTCCAAAAATTAGCTTTCTTGCGTCCCAAGAAGGGCATCAACCGCCTTACGGGTGGCCCACGAGATAGGGGGGCGCCCCCCTGGAGTGGTGGCGTGGGCCACTCTCATGGCCACCTCGGGTACCATTTCGTGTTGATTCTTCCTCCCAAAAATCACAAATATTCCAAAAAAATCTCCGTCCGTTTTTTTTCCGTTTGGACTCTGTTTGATATTGGGTTTCAGTGAAACAAAAAACATGCAATAGACAGGAACTGGCACTGGGCACTAGATCAATATGTTAGTCCCAAAAAATAGTACAAAAAGTTGCCAAAAGTATATGAAAGTTGAATAATATTGCCATGGAACAATAAAAAATTATAGATACGACGGAGACATATTATGCGTGTTGAGGTGCAAATTATCTTTTTTTGGTACACGTTAAGCTTGTTCTTCCGAAATTTCAAGCCGCGCCTTGTTATGCCGAAAATTGAAACTAGCGTCTCTGTCTATCGTGCTGCAATACTCCCGCCTCTTCAAACCGCGCCTTGTTAGCCCGAAATATTTAAGATATATCTTTGTCTTGTTGTGCTCCGACAACTTCGGCCATCTCAACCCGCGCCTTCCTATTCCGAAATTACAACGCGCACGAAAACTCCCACCTCCTATGAAATCCCGACATGTGAAATGCCCTTGGTACCACTGAACCGAAAGAACCGCCTCAAATCGGTGGGGGTACTTTCGTAACTTACCCCACATTTCGGACATGCGCGTCTCTAAACCATGGTTCCCCACTACCATCCCATCCGCCCACCCATTCGTACACCGAGGCCGCAAAAACCCGCGACGAAACCCCACACCTTGCTCCGTCCACCACCTAGCCAGAGCCTCTTCCCCGACGACGTCGTCCACAGCAACACCTCGACGTCCCTCATCCATCGTACCGGATGAGGATCCATCGTCGATCTCATCATCCCAGCGGTTCAGCCACCCCGTCCTCCACCTCCAAGGAGCTGCCCCGACGTTCCCCTTGTCTTTCGTGCCACCTCCATTCCCACACCGCCATCTTCACCTGCACCACCGGAAGAGCATCATCATCACCGTTTCCTCGGATGAAGCTGCGGCCTAATCGGCGCCACCAAAGAGGTTGTACACTAATCGCCGCATTTTCTTCTTGATTCAATCTCACGGTATTGCCGGCGCTCGGTCCCGAGCCGACACGGCACGGCTCCATCCACGGCGGCGTCGCCAGCCACTTCCCCCATGGCGTCGCTCCCTCGGCGGCGACGTCCACATCAGTAGGAGCTGCTGCTGCTTTATCTCTCGCTCATGCTGCTGCTCTGCTCTCGCTCTCGGTCCCCTACCTGGTCTGCTCTTGCTCTTGCTCTTGCTCGCGCTGCTGCTCTCGCTCTTGCTCTTGCTTGCGATGGTGCTCCGATTTGTCTACACTTCAGTCGACTGAATCAACTTTTGGGTCGGTCAATTTTCAAGGGGTGGGCTCACTGGGGTGAAGGAAGAACCAACCGTAGCGGGAAGGGGGGCTCGCCGGAGAGGTACCCCACTATCTATCTTAGGGTTTAGGATGGGGGAGGTGGTCGCCGGCGGTGGCGGGGCGTTGGTGGGGCGGTGGCGTGGGGATCGCCGGAGAAAAAGCTCGGCATGGGGGGGGGGCTTGAGGGATGGCCGGGGCGGCGGCGGACCGGCGGTGGGGAGTGTTTTCGAGGCGGGCGGGGCAGTGCACCGCCGGCCGCGGGCGGCGGGGGGGCTGCTGTTTGGCCGGTGGTGGCTGGCGGCTCAGGGGGGTGGAGGTTGAAGATGAACCGCAGGCCCTTGATTTCGTATCCAACGGCTGCAAAATTGACTGACCAGAGATGAAAAAGTCAGTCGACCGACGTGTAGCCTCAACTTGCTAGTGCGTTTAGTTTCCACAACAAAATTCAGTTCCGACAGCAAAATTCAAATTCGACGGTTAAGTTCAGTTTCAACAGTTAAGTTCAGTTTCGATAGTTAAGTTCAGTTTCCACAGTTAAGTTGAGAGATGAGCGGCTGATGTATTTTACATCTATCACTTTGTGGTTATGTATTTTATGTCATGTATTGGAGATGCTATTAGAATTCCACTCAGGTTAACGTTGTTCATTGTATCTCTTGTCCTGCTTCAGCCTCGGCGTTGTACAACTCACCGGAGCTGCTCCAACGACGAAACCCTCCATCACAGCGGAGCAGTACCTCGGGCTCCATCTCCAGATGCCTAAGATCTTCTTCCCCTCCTCCGATAACAAAGTCAGCCGGAGCATCCTCACTGGCCAACCCAATCACGCTGAGATCGACATGGCTTTGCCAAAGAGGTTGTACACTTGTTGCATCTCTTTTTTACTCTACATGTTATATATATTGTCCATTGAGCACTCGTAGTAATGGGAAATACGATTATTTTATCCTACTATATGACAAGCAGTGAGGTACCAGGCAACTGAGCTATCCGTGATGGACTCTCTTGAACGCCATCATTATTTATCTCTACGCGTTTGAGTTGTGCATTTGTCGATGGGCCTGGTAGTTGAGCTAGTATGGCAGTGGCCTGGGTCCAAAGTAATAGAAGTAGCACAAAACCATTTTTTAGTGTAGGATTTTCCTTGCTCAAGCCTGCCTACTAGAATCGCCAGTGCTTGAAAGGAAAAGTGAATGAAAAACATAGGAATTGGAAAGTTTCCCATGGTACTACTTTTCATGAATTTGGTGCAAAGGAATGGAGCAAAGGAAACTGTAGGATTTGTTCCTTTAGTGTCTCCTTGAAAGAAAAATCGTAGGAATTCTAATTTCCACTTCTCCTCCTTTTCATATTCCTATTCATCAAGCACAAGACTAAGAGATAGTAGCATAATAGCATTATAACTGTACATTTTCTTGTGGTTTGACTTAATCTCACCATGCTTTTTTGCAACCTCTGATCTTCCAATTGTTGTGAATGAAACACCCCGATTGGAAGAAATCATGTGTTTTTAAATTCTCCGTTTTGCACGTGCATTCCTATCCTATTCCTGTCTATTTCCTATCCCTGCATTGTTAGAATCCTCAAATTCAAACAAGCCATTACTCAATTACTTCTGTTATAGATATGTGTCAAAGAAAACCTTGTATGGTTTGTCCTATGATAACCCACAAGTATAGGGGATGGCAACAGTTTTTGATAAGTAAGATTATCAAACCCAACGAGGAGCTAAAGGTAGAATAAATATTCCCTCAAGTTCTATCGACCACCGATACAACTCTACGCACGCTTGACGTTCGCTTTACCGGAAACAAGTATGAAACTAGAAGTACTTTGTAGGTGTGATAGGATAGGTTTTCAAGATAATAAAGAGAGCGTAAACATAAACTAGGGGTTGTTTAGATAAAGACACAACTAAAGTAGTAAAAGTAAAAAAGCTTGTTGTCACGAGAAAGTTATTTGTCCCTAGGCAATCGATAACTAGACCGGTAATCATTATTGCAATTTTATATGAGGGAGAGGCATAAGCTAACATACTTTCTCTACTTGGATCATATGCACTTACGATTGGAACTCTAGCAAGCATCCGCAACTACTAAAGATTCATTAAGGTAAAACCCAACCATAGCATTGAAGTATCAAGTCCCCTTTATCCCATATGCAACAATCCCTCTTACTCGGGTTTGTGTTTCGGTCACTCACCAACCCACTATACGCAAATCATGAACATATTGCAACACCCTACAGCTGGAATCCCTCATACTTGCACGACACGGAGGGCACCATAGGACAGCACCAATAATAAAACATACAACTCAAACCAATCACGATCATCAAATAGCCATTAGGACAAAACAGATCTACTCAAACATCATAGGATAGCCATACATTATTGGGAAATAATATATAGCGTTGAGCACCATGTTTAAGTAGATATTACAGCGGGTAAGAGAGAGGTTACACCGCTGCATAGAAATGGGGGAAGGTGATGGAGATGTTGGTGAAGATGACGGCAGTGTTGTTGAAGATCACGGTGATGATGATGGCCCCCGACGGCGTTCTGGCGCCACCGGAAGCAAGGGGGAGAGAGCCCCCCTTCTTCTTCTTCTTCCTTCGCCTTCTACGTAGATGGGAGAAAGGTTTCCCCTCTGGTCCTTGGCACCCATGGCTTGGGAGGGGCGAGAGCCCCTCCGAGATTCGATATATGTCTCTGTTTCTGCGTTTCGTGTGTTCCCTTATTCTACCCCTTCACCGTTTCCTTTATATCTGGAGATCCGTAACTCCGATTGGGGTGAATCTTTCGCCCAGATCTTTCTTGTAAATTTAGCTTTCTTGCGCCAGAAGGAGAGTGTCAACCGCCTTACGGGTGGACCATGAGGGTCAGGGGCGCGCTTGGGGGGTAGGGCACGCCCGCCTACCTCGTGACCACCCTGGACACCGTTTCGCGTTGATTTTACTTCCAAAAAATCATAAATATTC
The DNA here is from genome assembly GCF_018294505.1 of Triticum aestivum. Lineage (NCBI taxonomy): Eukaryota > Viridiplantae > Streptophyta > Magnoliopsida > Poales > Poaceae > Triticum > Triticum aestivum. The sequence goes on along the minus strand of NC_057810.1, from coordinate 77,703,671 downwards.
CAAAAAAAATTATGTCCATTTTTTTCCGTTTGGACTCCGTTTGATATTGGGTTTCTGTGAAACAAAAAACATGCAACAGACAGGAACTGACACTGGGCACTGGATCAATATGTTAGTCCCCAAAATAATATGAAAAGTTGCCAAAAAGTATATGAAAGTGAATAATATTGGCATGGAACAATCAAAAATTATAGATATGACGGAGACGTATCGGCATCCCCAAGCTTAATTCTTGCTCGTCCTCGAGTAGGTAAATGATAAAAAAGATAATTTTTGATGTGGAATGCTACCTAGCATAATCTTGATCATATGTCTAATCATGGTATGAATATTAAGACACGAGTGATTCAAAGCAGTAGTCTATCATTTGACAGAAAAACAATAATACTTCGAGCGTACCAATAAAGCAATCATGTCTTTTCAAAACAACAAGGCCAAAGAAAGCTTATCCCTACAAAATCATATAGTTTTGCCATGTTTCATTTTCGTCACACAACATGCCCCCATCATGCACAACCCACATGACACGCCGAGCAATTGGTTCATACTTTTTAACGCGCTTCACCTTTTTTAACCCTCACGCAATACAAGAGCGCAAGCCATGGATATAGCACTATAGGTGGAATAGAATATAATGATGGAGGTTATGTGGAGAAGACAAAAAAAAGGAGAAAGTCTCACATCGACGCGGCTAATCAACGGGCTATGGAGATGCCCATCAATTGATATCAACGCGAGGAGTAGGGATTGCCATGCAATGGATGCACTAAGAGCTATAAGTGTATGAAAGCTCAACAAAAGAAACTAAGTGGGTGTGCATCCAACTTGCTTGCTCATGAAGTCCTAGGGCATTGGAGGAAGCCCATCGTTGGTATATACAAGCCAAGTTCTATAATAAAAATTCCCACTATTATATATGAAAGTGACAACATAGGAGACAATCTATATGAAGAACATGGTGCTACTTTGAAGCACAAGATATGAGACTCACTACATGAAGAACATGGTGCTACTTTGAAGCACAAGTGTGTAAAAAGAGATAGTAACATTGCCCCTTTTCTTTTCTTTTTTTTCTTTTTTTGGTGGGCTTATTTGGCCCCCTTTTTTATTTAGGCTTTTTTGGCCTTTCCCTTTTTTATATGGGGCAATGTTCTATAATGATGATCATCACACTTTTATTTACTTACAACTCGATATTGGAACAAAGATATGACTCTATATGAATGCTTCCGGCGGTATGCCAGGATGTGCAATGATCTAGCGTAGCAATGACATCAAAAAACAGAAAAGCCATAAAAACATCATGCTAGCTATATTACGATCATGCAAAGCAATATGACAATAAATGCTCAAGTCATGTATATGATGATGATGGAAGTTGCATTGCAATATATCTCGGAATGGCTATGGAAATGCCATAATAGGTAGGTATGGTGGCTGTTGTGAGGAAGATATAATGAGGCTTATGTGTGATAGAGTGTATCATATCACGGGGTTTGGATGCACCGGCGAAGTTTGCACCAACTCTCGAGGTGAGAAAGGGCAATGCACGGTACCGAAGAGGCTAGCAATGATGGAAAAGTAAAAGTGTGTTTAATCCATGGACTCACATTAGTCATAAAGAACTCATATACTTATTGCAAAAGTTTACTTATCCCTCGAAGCAAAGTACTACTATGCATGCCCCTAGGGGGATAGATTGGTAGGAAAAGACCATCGCTCGTCCCCGACTGCCACTCATAAGGAAGACAATCAAAGAAACACCCCATGCTTCAAATTTGTCACACAACGGTTACCATACGTGCATGCTACGGGAATTGCAAACCTCAACACAAGTGCCTCTACAATCCAAAACCACCCACTAGTATGACTCTAATATCACCATCTTTATATCGCAAAACTATTGCAAGGAATCAAACATATCATATTCAGCGATCTACAAGTTTATGTAGGATTTTATGACTAACCATGTGAATGACCAATTCCTATCATCTCTCTAAATAGATATAAGTGAAGCAAGAGAGTTTAAGTCTTTCTACCAAAGATATACCCACGCTCTAACAAATATCAGTGAAGCAAAAGAGCATTCTACAAATGGCAGTTGTCTATGTAAAGAGAAACAGGCAATCCAAACTTCAAATGATATAAGTGAAGTACGTGAAGCATTCTATAAAGCCACACTCAAAAGATTTAAGTGAAGTGCAATCAGCATTCTATAAATCAACCAAGGTCTATCTCATACCAGCATGGTGCATAAAAGGAAAATAAAAACCTAATTGCAAAAGACGCTCTAAGACTTGCACATAATGCATGAACGAAACGAATCCGAAAACATGCCGATACTTGTTGGAGAAAGAGGGGATGCCTCCCCAGCATCCCCAAGCTCAGACGCTTGAGTCTCCTTGAATATTTACTTGGGGTGCCTCATCCCCAAGCTTGAGCTCTTGCCTCTCTTCCTTCTTCTCACATCGAAACATCCTCGATTAGACACTACATCCACACAAAACTTCAACAGAAAACTCGGTAAGATTCGTTAGTATAATAAAGCAAATCACCACTCTAAGTACTGTTGCAAACCAATTCATATTTTGTTTTTGCATTGTGTCTACTGTAATATAAATTTTCCCTGGCTTAATTCACTAATATAAATTGATAGATTCATCATTACAAGCAAACTATGCATCAAAAACAGAATCTGTCAAAAACAGAACAGTCTGTAATAATCTGAACATCCACCATACTTATGTTACCCGAACAATTCTACAAAAATTAGGAAAAATAAAAAAGTTGTATAGAAAGACAGCTCAAAAGGAATCAGAACCAATTGACGTTCCAGTTAAAAATGTAAAATCGCGCACTAGAGCCAAAGTTTCTGTCCTGCACCGTACAAACCAACAAGCATTGTAAACATCCTAAAGGCAAACCTTGGCACATTATTTTTATAATACAATGGAATTTTACAAGGGGATAATTATTTTTGATGAAAAGTTTTTGTAATTAATATTCACAAAGTTTCCGTGAGCATGAATAAAGTTCAAGGAGCTCTCCCACTTCAACAATTCTTGTCTCTCTCACTTTCACTTTCCTTTTCGAAAAGTTTTTAGGTTCCCCTCTTTATTTTTGTGGTTTTTAAACTATATGAAAGAGCTCAACAGAAATAAATGACTCTCTAAAACTTCCGGGTTGTCTCCCTGGCAGCGCTTTCTTTAAAGCCATTAAGCTAGGCATTTAGTGCTGAAGTAATGGATCCACCCGGATCCCAAGGTATATCAAAGCCAATTTTAATTAACAATGATTTGTAATTTAGTAGTGAGCACAAAGTAACATATATCATGCAACAACGAAGTCTAACTCTCTTCCTATGCATCGGCATGTCATAAAAGAACAATTCATGCACACATAGTAAAGGCCAATGCATAGTATAAGCAGTTTCTTGCAATTCTATCGTGTTGGGAACATAAAGAGGCGGAGGTATAGTTCCTCTCTCATAATAATTGCAAGTAGGAGCAGCAAGGACACGCATATCATATATATCAAAATCATCATGTGCAACGGTAAAAGGAAACCTATCAATATAATCCTTAATAAGCACAAACTTCTACGATAAAGTGTAGTTTGGAGAATTTAAAAAGATAATAGGACTATCATGCGTGGGTGCAATAGCAACAATTTCATGTTTAACATAAGGAACTATAGCAAGTTCATCTCCATAAGCATAATTCATATTGGCATCTTGGCCACAAGCATAGCAAGCATCATCAAAAAGGGATATTTGAAAAGAATCATAGGGATCATAACAGTCATCATAGCAATCATCCTTCGGTAAGCACGAAGGGGAATTAAACAATGTATAAGTTGAAGAGTTACTCTCATTAGAAGGTGGGCACGGGTGATCAATCCGCTCTTCTTCCTTTTGTTCTTCGCTCTCCTCATCATCTTTTTCATCCAATGAGCTCACAGTTTCATTAACTTCTTCTTCCATAGACTCCTGCAAAATATTAGTCTCTTCTTGGACAGGGGAGACTTTCTTATCAAGTGCATTAATTTCGTAATTGTATTTATAATTCTCATAGCAATATTTGAGGATAGCTAGATTTTCAGATCTATAAACAACATCATCAAAATCCTCAAACTTTTTACACATAGCTTCAATTTCATAAGCACCCATAAAAGCAACAAATTCTTCTATTTGTTCCACATCGTAGTAATCATATATACCATTAGCATAAGAAGCCAAGGTTTTATTATCATTAAATTTGCATGAAAACGGAAGATGCGGAGAATTCATCCTAGAGCAACAAGTATAATCATATTCCACGCATAGTTGCCAAGCATACCACTTCAATATATGAATTTGATCCCATAATAGTTTCCCTTTTTGTGTTAAGCGATAATCCCTAAAGTATTCACGTTGATCCAACGTTACTCCCATTACCTAGTTGAATGGGGTTTTCTCAGGATTATTAAAGTAGTACATAATATCTTTCACATAACCAGCATCGAGGGTTTTAGGAGGTTCCCCATCTCCATGAGTAGCAAGTACACCTAATTTTTTTGGTATTTTGTGTTCCATATCCATAACTAAAGATAGAGAACAACTAAGAACAGCAAATAAAAATTACTTAGTGATAAAGCAAACAAGCACACATGAGAATATTCACCCCACGCAATGACTCCCCGGCAACGGCGCCAGAAAAAGGTCTTGATAGCCCACAAGTATAGGGGATCGCAACAGTTTTCGATAAGTAAGAGTGTCGAACCCAATGAGGAGCTAAAGGTAGAATAAATATTCCCTCAAGTTCTATCGACCATCGATACAACTCTACGCACGCTTGACGTTCTCTTTACCGGAAACAAGTATGAAACTAGAAGTACTGTGTAGGTGTGATAAGATAGGTTTGCAAGATAATAAAGAGAGCGTAAACATAAACTAGGGGCTGTTTAGATAAAGACACAACTAAACTAGTAAAAGTAAAAAGCTTGTGGTCACGAGAAAGTTATTTGTCTCTAGGCAATCGATAACTAGACCGGTAATCATTATTGCAATTTTATTTGAGGGAGAGGCATAAACTAACATACTTTCTCTACTTGGATCATATGCACTTATGATTGGAACTCTAGCAAGCATCCGCAAATACTAAAGATTCATTAAGGTAAAACCCAACCATAGCATGAAAGTATCAAGTCCCCATTATCCCATACGCAACAATCCCTCTTACTCGGGTTTGTGTTTCAGTCACTCACCAACCCACTATAAGCGAATCATGAACGTATTGCACCACCCTACAGCGGGAATCCCTCATGCTTGTGCGACATGGAGGGCACCATAGGATAGCACCAATAATAAAACATACAACTCAAACCAATCACGATCATCAAATAGCCATTAGGACAAAACAGATCTACTCAAACATCGTAGGATAGCCATACATCATTGGGAAATAATATATAGCGTTGAGCACCATGTTTAAGTAGAGATTACAGCGGGTAAGAGAGAGGTTACACCGCTGCATAGAGATGGGGGAAGGTGATGGAGATGTTTGTGAAGATGACGGCGGTGTTGGTGAAGATCGCGGTGATGATGATGGCCCCCGGCGGCGTTCCGGCGCCACCGGAAGCAAGGGGGAGAGAGCCCCCCTTCTTCTTCTTCTTCCTTGGCCTTCTACCTAGATGGGAGAAGGGTTTCCCCTCTGGTCGTTGGCTCCCATGGCTTGGGAGGGGCGAGAGCCCCTCCGAGATTGGATCTATCTCTCTATTTCTGCATTTCCTGCGTTCACTGATTCTACCCCTTCACCATTTCCTTTATATCTTGAGATCCATAACTCCGATTGGGGTGAATATTTCGCCCAGATCTTTATTGCAAAATTAGCTTTATTGCGCCAGAAGGAGATTGTCAAGCGCCTTACGGGTGGACCACGAGGGTCAGGGGCGCGCCTGGGGGGGTAGGGCGCGCCCCCCTACCTCGTGACCACCCTGGACACCGTTTCCCGTTGATTTTACTTCCAGAAAATCATAAATATTCCAAAAAATATATCCGTCCGTTTTTTTCGTTTGGACTCCGTTTAATATTGGGTTTCTGCGAAACAAAAAACATGCAACGTATAGGAACTGGCACTGGGCACTAGATCATTATGTTGGTCCCAAAAATAATATAAAAAGTTGCCAAAAAGTATATGAAAGTGAATAATATTGGCATGGAACAATCAAAAATTATAGATACGACGGAGATGTATCATCCTGCTCTTGCGGTGTTGTGTTCCACCCCAGCTCAGCTGTTCCAATGACACAAGGGTTCACCACAGCAGTGATCCGCTCTCCAGACTGTCTTTCGCCGCCTCAGATCTTCTTCCCCGCCGCCGGCGGCCACGACAACTGCATTACCATCATCAACTGAGCAGATGACCTTGAGGACTACACAGGTCCGCAAGAGAGGTCGCACTCTTCCGTGTCTACTTACGTTATGCGTCGCTTAATATGATGACATGCTACATTATCGTCGTGTTCACCTATTAGACTCCGAGTCAGGTCCAAACTAATGCTGAAACTTGAGTTTTTAAATGGTTGTGGGGTACATATTGGGGTAGCAATCAGCACTATCTGTCTACTATCTGGTTAATCTCCGGTGTCTACTATGAGTTTCATGTTGGGTGCAAACAAACATTAAAGGAGCCATTATCTATATTTTTTACCTAAAGCTATTATCTGCATGCTATCATTGGTTTTGGGTCTATCCACAGTTTGCTACCATCACTCTGGATTTGTGCATGCACTCCTTACATAATCTCACTATGTTTTATTCCTATGCATGCCAGTTATTGTACACAATGGAACTGATCATGTAGAGAAAAAGAGACGAGCCTTGCATGGAAATAAAATTTCATGCAGACGTCGTTCCATGTTGGGCGCAAAGGCAGCCCCCCCTCCACCCATTTTGGATCGTAATCAAGAGGAAGGTAACTGTTCTGAGGGGGATTCAGAAGGAGAACACCACTCCTATTTACCCCATGAGGTCGCTCTAACTTGGCATGCTAATGTTGGTAATATCATGCATATGGTGCCTTGCATTGCTTACTGTATACATTAAATATGTCATCTGCTTAGTTTAGACATGCTTTGTGGCAATGCCATCTGTTTAGTTTCTTTATCGTATATGTGAATCATGCAATGCCATCTTGTCTAGCCAGGCATCATATATGTGAATTTTGTAATGCCACCCTAGTTAGCAAGTCATCTTATATGTGAATTATATCATGCCATCATTTTTTTATTACATGTTAAATCTGTCAAGAATTTTAGTACATTCAATTAATCTTCCTGTGCATCAGCCATTCGGCATGGTCATGCAAAAATCTGGAGTGGAACAAGGTCTTCAGAGCAGACAATGCTATCTGACGAAGCGCATGCCTTGCTGGTTACCGATAGCTCCTCAGAGGAGGATTCAGATACAGATGACTAGTCATATTCCCCCCCCCCCGAGGTGCATGCCCTAACTTGGCAGGGTTATGTTGCTCATATCGTGCATATGGTATCTTGCATTGCTATGTCATTTGCTTAGTTTAGACATGCTTTGTGTGAATGCCACCTCTTTAGTGTCTAATTACCATATATGTGAATTATGCAATGCCATCTTGTTGCAAGCCATTATATATGTGAATTATGCAATGTTATCTTGTTGCAAGGCACTATGTATGTGAATTATGCAATGCCATGTTGTTTAGGCAAGCGTCATATATGTGAATTATATCATGCCGTCCTTTTTTTTATTTCTCATTGCTTTTGTCGACAATGTTTGTATATTCAACTGCTCTTCCTATGCATCAACCATTTGAATTGGTGATGGAGAAATCTGGAGTAAAAACAAGGTCTTTAGAGCAGACAATGCTACCTGCTAAAGTAGATATCTTGGTGGTAACAGATAGCTCTTCAGAGGAGGATTCAGAGGCAGATGACCAGTACTATTATCACCCTGAGGTGTATGCTCAAACTTGGCAGGGTTATATTACTCATATAATGCATATGTTGTATTGCAATGCTTAGTTTTTACATCATATACACAATATTGAATGCCATCTCCTTAGTTGACACATCATATATGAGATTGCCCTCTACTCACTTCCTTAGTATATAATTCATATATTTGAATTATGTCATGCCATGATGTTTACATAGATAGCATGTATCTGAATTATGGCATGCCAACCCATTTTCAAAAGACATAATATAGTTATATCATCTCATCCTGTTTACATAGTCATCATATTTTAAATTATGTCATTCTATCCGTGAATTATATCATGCCATCATGTTTCCATCGACAGCATGTTTGTGATTTATGTCATGCCAACCACTTTAATAGACACATCGTATAGTTATATCATGTCATCCTGTTTACATAGTCATCATATTAAGAAGTATGTCATTCTATCCTGTTTAGTTAGCCATCATACATGTGAAATTGTGTCATGCTATCCTGTGTAATTAGCCATCATATATGTGAAATTATGTCGTGCTATTCTGTTTGCTTAGACAACAAAAATGTGAATTATTTCATGCCCTGTTTTCTTCCCTACTATCCATTGCACCTGTCTATCTTACAATGTCTGTACATTCAATTACTTTTCTTGATTATCAGCCATTTCAATTGGAGGGAGTGATGGCAGTATCTATGGGAGTAAAAACACGATCTTTAGAAAAGATCGTGCTACCTGTCGATGCAGATAGAACCACGGTTGTACTTGCCCAAGAACCAGCCCCACCACACATAACCCACACTCATGCAGATTGTACCCCTACCCAGTTGGACACAGAACCAGCTACACCCCTTCTAACCCCAACCCCAGCAGATAGACACCTAGTTCCCATTGACACAACACAGTCTCCACCATAGAGCACCCAAGCACGAGCAGTTAGTAAGGCAACTGCAGTGCCCAAATAACGAGGACCACCACTCCGAACCTGAAGTCAACACTTAAAGCAGAAGAAGAATTGTTCTCAGGTCAGGTTCCGTAGCTATGGTTCATACTACTTTGCTCTTGCATCACTGTATTTAAAGATACCAACCAATTTCAAATATGAAGGATGCAATTGAAACTCCAATGGCGCAATAGGTATGTTTTAAACTTGTTTCTTCAACGTGTTTGGCTGTTTGCTATTGTAACTTGCTCTATGGTGATTTCAGTTTCAATTGAATAAACAGTTATGTTCTCATGCCATGCACATTACAAGTGTTGTTATTGCTGTGTAGTTTCCCACACTTATATTATGTCTATGTTGCTTTGTCTTAAATAGCTATGATTCGAACTGTATATATCTTGATTTGGCAACATAAACTAGAATGATATAGACCATACAGTGACCATACTACATAGATATATGTTTGTTTCATGCTGTTATCCTGTCCACCTTACTACTGGACTGGTTTACCAAAATGAGTTTCATATACTACATTGTAAACCTGAGATGTGTTTGTTTGTTTCTCTTTTAGAACGCGGATAAAATATTGGAGAAGAGTACCCTGCTATGCAATGGTAAAGGAAGTAATGCAGATAAGGTTCAAGATAGTGAGACATCCCCGTTGGTCTCTAAGAAAGCTGATAAAAACTATATTGAAGACACTGAGACAACCCCAAAGTCATGTCTTGATGTAGTGTTCGAGTTACTGGCTAGCACTGTTGGCACCAGCTCTTCAAACTCGTTTCCTGAATCAGTTCGGCTTCTTGAGTCTCAACTTCAAGTTGAAAGACATCGATCAAATGTTATGCGACAGGAAGACGAAGGACTAAGGAAGTCCCTGCAGAATTCAGATGCATACTTTCTGGTGCAACGGCAAGCGCTGGAGGACTTAAGCGCCAAACAAGAGAAAGTTAATAAGCTTGCGAAGCATCTTGCGAGCATTATAGGTACCCAGGATATTGTTTCTTGAGCTCTTCTGAAGTGGTTTCAGTTCTGGACTTGTTTTGCTGTGGCGTTTATATGCTGCTGTGTTCCCTATATTTGCACTGGTGGCAAACTTTGATGCCCAGTGGATGTAATATGTGTAATAGCTGTGATAGCCATGTGCTAATATTTACTGTTGTGACACTGGACCTATGGGCCGTATAAATAGTGGGCCTTCTACGGGCCGTAGAAATAGTGGGCCTTCTACGGGCCATAGAAACAGTGGGCCTTCTACGGGTCGTAGAAACAATGGGCATTCTACGGGCTGTAGAAACAATGGGCCTTCTATGGTCCGTATCATCAATGGGCCTTATACGGGTCGTATCATCAATGGGCCTTATACGGGCCGTATGATCAATTGGCCAAACATGGGCCAAACAGACCGCATTCTGGCCGTAAACGGGCTAGAGTTGGAATCGTCCGTTCATGGGCCGACTATAACAGCCATCGTTAATACGCCATATTTGATGGCGCTATGAAAATAGCCCAACATATTAACGGACCACAAACGGGCCGATTGTAACCACGGGCTGAATTTGGCCCACAAGCAAAAAATGGCAGTAATGGGCCGTAAGTAAATGAATGCTGGAAATGAGCCCAAGAATAAATGGGCTCTGAGAAGGCCGAAAGATATGATGGGCTGGAAACGGCCCAACGGAATAAAGGGCCGTTAATGGGTATAAAGTGATACACCATTCTATACAGGCCAGTTTCACCATGGGCCGTTAATGGGTGTAAAGTGATACATTGTTCATGACGGGCCAGTTTCACCACGGGCCGTTAATAGGCCAAGAGTTACACAGGGCCTCATATGGGCCGAAAGACTTCATACATGGGCCAGAAGTGAAAATGGGCTAGAATCATATTGGATGGCCCAGATGACGCTACTGGGCCTAATTCGAATAGAGCGTAACGGGCCTTTGGTTGGCGGGCTGTAAATGGGCTAAATGCGAACAGGCCATTAAGAGGCTTTCCATGGGCCGACCCGCCACCTTTTGAGCAAGTCAAATGGGCCGGCCTTTTCACAGCAATGGGCCTCTGTTGGGCTGTACCACGTGTCGACGTATTATAGGCGCCTTATGTCCAATGAGTGGATGACATCTGTCCCAACGATGAGCCGACACGTGTTTCCTCCAGCCAATGATGATTTGACACATGGAAAATCCCCATTGGTCGGGGCTGTTAACGGGTTATCGGATCCAAAACCCGACCCGATAGCTTAATGGCATTCCGTTACGGTGGATGCCACGTGTCGGTCACCCTTGACGAAAGCACTTCTGTGACGCGCGATTTATCGTCATGGAAGTGGACACTTCCGTGATGATAATTTTGGTAATGTCATGGAACACTTCTACGACAGCACAGGTATGACTATCTTGATTCTTTCATAAATTTGTCATGGATGTACAAGCATGACAAAAAACGCGACCTATTGTGACAAACACGTATCATCATGGAAGTGTATTTTTTTTGTAGTGTACCGCTCCGCCCGCAAGGGCTGCCTCGAGCGCTGGCGGTACCTCATGCGGGTGGCGGAGGCTGCGGCCGCCTACAAAGAGGCTAGCAAAGAGAGCGATGAAGCGGGAAAGGCGCTGTTTGGCGAGACCGAGGACGAGGCAGAGGACAATGCCGGCTCCGACGAGTCCCCGCTCTGCTGGCGTCGATGAGGCCCTACTCCGCTGAGGCCCCGCGGCACCAACAACAAGGCAGAGGACACCGCTGGCTCCGCCGAGGCCTCGCCCCGCCAACAACGAGGAAGAGGACGTCGCTGGCTTAGCCGAGGCCCCACCCTGCCGGCAACGTGGGGGAGGATTTCCACCACTCCACTGAGGTGCCGGCCGCCGGCAACTGGACAGAGGACATTGCCGGCTCCGCCGAGGCCCGGCCCCACTGCCAACGAGGCCACGCCACACAAAAAACAAGGAAGAGTAGAACACCGTAGGTCACCGCCGCTAGGGTCCAAGTAAGGCCACCGCTACTACCCTCCGGTTGAAGCCAAGCTAGGCGGGTTGACCATTGATGGCCGGTCAGCTTCTTGGCAGCGACGTGGAGTCGGAAGCTGCGCTGGAGAAGAAAGCTGCTTCTACTTAACTACTGGTGCAGTTGGCTGACTGACACGTGGTCCCAACAAGCCACATGTTAGTTAAGCAACTGCAGTTGCAGTTAAGTCACTGAAGCTTCTATTCGGCTCAGCGGGACACAGGTGGGTAGCTTCGGTCAATTAAGTATACCTCCAGCGCACCCCTTTTTAGTTGAAGAATGTATGAAATGTAATGAAATCCGACATGTTTATATGAAATCCGACTGAGTATGAATGAATTTATTTCGATTAGTTTGAATTCCTGTATCACTGGCATTGGATGAACATGCAAAACAATACGTACTAGCATTATCCCCAGGGTGATCACCTTGTTTGCAGCAGTTTCACATGTACTCCCTTCGGTCCTTTCTAGTCTGCATACATGTTTTGTCTGCAGTCAAAGTATCTCTACTTTGACCAATCTTATACAAAAAGGTATGCACTTTCACAATGTGCAAAGTAAAAAAGGAACAGGAGTACAAAGAGTTTGAGTAGCTTTTTAGCGTTTCTATACATTGCAATCAAACACACAGGCCTGGCAATTCATAGAGAATAGTCAAAACAATCAATGATTATGCACCTCAGCGACTCACATGTCAGAGGCAATATTTACTTCACAACTAAAGAATAAAGAAAAAATTGATCGATGTTGCTGACAGCAAAGGGCGTCCCATTCGAAAATATCAAACGCATGTCTTGCTAAAATCAATGAGCAAAATTTGACAAGGTTGTCCCATTCCAAAATATCAAATGCCTACGATTGTGGAATGGGCAGGGTTTGCCATCAGTTCGGACATTGACATGGCACCTCGTGCTAAATAAACCAGCTGTTCTTTTTGTGCAGTTCCACCAAAATCAACCAAATTCGCGCGTAGCTTGTATCATTTCACCCTTATATGTTGCAACGCCTTGAACTTATCGGTACTTCCTTTCTTGTGGTGGAAATGAATAATTCGATGTATTCATGAACATTTTGTGCAGTTCTCATTGAAATCAAGCTGAGCACCCCTGTTTGCACAAATACAAAAAAGTGATTAGTATAAAGCAAATTGTACTATGAATTAATAGTTTCAATAGGCACATACATGGTCCATGTAGAGCACACTTTTAGAAAAATGGAACTCACCAGAAAGAATCCTAGAACAACATTCTACTCGCGCATCACAGCAAAAAAAATGGAGATTTGTCAGTCCTTCTTAGCTAAAGTTAGTTTGGTCTTGTGGGGAGTAATGTAACCATCCTTCAACTGCTCCTTCTGATGAGAACATAGATAGGGCTTCTCCATCCTGGCATAATCGGAACTAGTCACTTCATGTACTCCATATTCTTCTTCAGAGGAAGATGATCCTGTTGTGCAAAGACAAGAGGACTACTAAATGCTAGCATCCCTGTTTTCTCGAAAAAAGGAAAGGAAATATTTAAAACATCACAGATGAAGAACTTCTCAAGGACAATACCACTTTTTCATGACAATATCTAAATAGTAGCACAACACCAATAGAGATGACAAATCTCAATCATATGGATGAAATAAGTGGGTGAGTACCAACCTTTGTCATGAGGCTTATTGTGTAGAGCATATAGATCAAGCACTTCTCCGGAACCATCTGTTGCTCTCTACGGTGGTGTCCATGCTTACTATATACTCCTCGATTAGTTTAATGTTTCCAACATCTTCTTGTGCAGTTCCACTAAAATATATGGTATCTTCAAAGAAGATCCCTGTTTGCACAAGTAGAGATAACTACGTATTACATTAAGAGTGGCATCAAATCAGTGGAAAAACAATTGCTCGTTCCAGCCATAGCAATAAATTAAGATGCAAAACTATATCATTACTTGTGTCATCACAGTTCTAGTGCTTCATTACAGCACTGGGAGTTGACTTTTGTTTTTCTTCCGCTTGTTCTTCCCCTTCATCACTTGGTTCAATAACAGACAAGCTTCGCCTTCAATGTAAGGTTTGGCATGTCAATTAGGGAGCACAAGTATAGTACTAAACTTAATTTTCCGATGAAAGTGGCAGAATACAGGCCAACAGTTGTGAAATATCCTTATCTTACCTCAATGGGATATTACGGTGCACATACAGATTGTATGTCTTGTCTCCATTTGTGCAGTTCACTAAATCAAGAAACATTATCGTACAAGTAGCACAACATATGAAAGCACACTGCAGAATCATGTGAAAGAAGGCTAGTACTAACCTCTCATGATGCGGAATTCAAACAACTCACAAGAAGAAGATCTGAACCAAATTTGCCTTAACGGATAGGAAGTAAGATCTCCTCTTGTGCAGTTCCACTAAGATGAAGCAATCAACCAACGTTGTCGGTGTGACATTTTGGTTGAACTACACAAAACACTCTTAAAACAAAAGTGTTTTGTGTAGTGCAACAAAAGGTCACAATGGCAACGAGGTGAAGTAGATAACCCTGTTTACACAGAGGTGCAAAGGAAACAATTAGTGGTCAATAACGGTGGATGACACAGAAGCCAACAAAAAGAAGCATCTACCTTATCTAAATGGGAAAGAAAGCAAGACAATAGCATTTCTCAAATGGTGGCATTGATTAATATTAACATAGAGATTATATTAACAACAAAATTTGTTAAACATGTAATTTTATTTTAACTGTGGCATTGCATCAATTTTCCAGCGGCATTATTAGAGGGTGTTTCTTTACAGGAAAATTTTGGTGTAGGGACTAAAAAAACTCCGTGTCAGTCCCATCTAAACCAAATAGGAGGGACTTTTAGGGACAAAAAGTGGGCATTTGGGACTAAAGAAAGAACACACCGAGGGAGTTTTTTTGGGACTTTTCCCAACAGTTGCCCCTGCCACGCATCGCACCTTGTCTCTATTAGTTCATTATTAGGGGTAACATGGTCTTTTGGCATGTCATTTAATAACCTCTAGTCCATGTTTAGTCCCGGGAACAAAGCAGGCAGGGACTAGGGAGTTTTTAACCAAACAGGGCCTTAGTCCATGTTTAGCTAATGAGTTGCACGGGATAGTGGACGCACCAGCACCATGTCACATCCCTAGCTGCTGGTAGTTCTCTAGGCTAGCTTCATGTGTGCATCATGTCTTTATCTTTGAAACTTGAATTGAGGAATTTTGAAAGCCTCAAACACTTAATTAAAAGCAGGGCAAAGATCCCTAGAAATCTCATTCATTGTTCCAAAATGCTCTTCTTAGATGTTTAATATTTTTGGCAAGGGTTTTTGATCCAAACCAAAAATAATGAACATTTTAAAAGGATTTATTTTTTGGGACCTTGAATTTAAATCATTAGCTATTTGAATTTGAATTATATTCATATGATTAGAATATAATTTCAAATACCCATGAAATATTTTATGAGCTTTTGGAAAAGTCCATCTAGCAAAATAAAAATATTCAGAGGAGTTTTTGGCATTGTTTGGATTATTTTAAAATTCCAAAATAGTGGCAAAAGATTAAATAAAAGAAAACAGAATAGAAATAAAAAAAGAGAGAGAGCAGGACTTACCTGGCGCTCACCTGGTAGCCAAACCGGCCCAGCACTGCAGCTGGCCGGCCCAGCCCGCCACCGCTACCCCCCCTGTCGTCTTCCTCCCTCGCCAGAAGGACACGGGCACGCGCCCGGCGCGCGCGGCCACGCGCCCCGGCCACCTCCTCCCTGCCTGGCTGCCTCCTCCTCCCCTGGTCGCCTCCCGCGACGCCACGCAGCCCCTGGCTCCCTCTCTCACTCTCCTCGCTCCTTCCCTCCGTCCCTATCCCCCTCTGCTTCCTCTCCCTCCCGCGACCGAACGGAGCCCGTCCGCCGCCGACCAGCGCTCGCGCGGCCGCAGCCATCCCGAAGCCTCTCCGACACGCCCTCGAGCTCCGCCGGTCCTCCCTCGTCCTCCTCGTCGTCTCACGCGACCAGAAGAGCCCCGGAACGCTGCCCCCGACGTTTTCCCCCCTCCTCGGCCGTCGGAGATCCGCCTCGCTGTCCCGCTCGTTCCGACGCTTCCGCCCGCGCTCGTCGCCGGCGAAGCCTCGATGACCTTTTGGTCCCGTGCGTGCGCCCGTTGCGCTCGCAACGTTCCGTAGAGCAGAACTAGCATGACAGCCGACTCGTTTGCAAGCCGCAGCGCCAACCCCACACCACCCGTAGCTCCGGCCGCCGCCACGAGCTCGACGCCGGCGAGCATGATCCACCCCAGCCCCTCCCATTTGGCTCTCCGGATGCGCAAGAGCGAGGGCTATGCCCTGGTGCCCCCAGCGCGCGAATCCGATGCCCCTAGCGCAAGTCCGGAGTGCCCCCGCCGTGCTCTGTGGTCGCCGCCGGCGAAACTCCGGCGGGAGCTGACGTGGCTCCGTCATTAGGAGCTAACCCCGCTAGTTAATCAACCTGCAGCCACTGACAGTGGGCCCACCCCCGGTCAGCGCTGGGTTTGACCGGGATTAGTTCCTGTGTCACTGACGTGTGGACCCCGCACGTCAAGTTTGACCTGGGACGCCCAGTTGACTTTGTTGATGTCACAGTGACATGGTGCTGACGCCATAAATCATTTTCTAGATTTATTATAATCAGGAAAATTCCAGAAATAGCTAAAACTTCAATAAATCATACAAAATTAACCGTAACTCCAAATGAAATAAATTATATATGAAAAATGATCAGAAAAATCCAATCTATCCATCTGTACTATTTTCATGCATGATGGAACAACTTATAGGTGCTGTTTAGCACAAATCATATTAATGGCATTTAAATGTCCACATATGGAGTCTGAGTTTGAATCTTGGATTCAAACCAACTTCATTTAATCTGGTTTTAGTTGCATTAGCACAAACCACAGCATATTGCCATGTCACATTCATGCATCATATTGTGCATTGCATTGATTGTGTTTTTCCTCAGTTGCCGGTGATTGCCCTCTCTCGATAGACGTGATACCGACGATGTGATCGATGACACCGATGAAGAGCTATACTATCTTCAGAAGTGCCAGGCAAGCAAAAACCCCTTGTTCATTCCGATACAATCCTACTCTCTCGCTCCTGCCCTCTTTTACTGCATTAGGACAACAACGATTCATCAGTTACATGCTGCGGTAGCTGAACCCCTTTATCCTTTGCATGACCTGTCATTGCCACAGTAAATAGATGAAACCCACTAGCATGAGTAGGAGTTGTTTGAGCCCTAATGTTACTACTCATTTATGCTTGTTTGTCATGCCTGCTACTGCTTAGAGTTGAGTCAGGTCTGATTCATCGGGGATGAATCAGAGGCGTGTGAACATGTCCTACTGTGTGTGAGCTAAGTGTGTGAACACGATTTGGTAAAGGTAGCGGTGAGAGGCCATGTAGGAGTACATGGTGGGTTGTCTCATTGCAGCCTTCCTCAGGAACTGAGTTCTGTGTTTGTGATCCATGATCAGTTACTACCACACATTGGGCTCCGGGCGCTCCAAGCTCTCTCGACTTATTAATCAACATGATCTCTGTCCAGGAGTTGCAACTAGTTTCTGGTGTTTGTAGGTAGTGTTAGTAGTCTACCAAGTGGCACCCGGTACAGGTGGGCTTGGGAAAGACTAGGCACAGTGGCCCGGTGTACAAGGTAGCACTCGGATGGTGGGCTTGGGAACCCTGCTCACATCGTTTGGGGCCGTGAGCGACACCCCGGCCGGATGTCCTTGCGGATGGAACCCGAATAGGCGATAAACCTGGACTAGAGACTTGTTCGGTTAGTCAGGTCGTGGCCGACTCCCTCGCCCGGCTTCCGCTTGAAGGTTGCCGAGGTACATGACGTGTACAGGGCGGTAAGTGGCGAGAGCGTGTGTGAAGAAGTACACCCCTGCAGGGTTATCATTATCTATTCGAATAGCCGGATTCCTCGGATATGGAAACTTGGACCCCTTGCATAGTTCATAGACAAGTGAAAGTGGATACCCTAAAATACGCAAGATAAGCGTGAGTGCTATGGATGGCGTTCTCGTAGGGAGACGGGAGCGGATCCATAGTGGTGTATTGATATGGCGAATATGTGGACTCGTGTGCGCCACCTCAAAAGAGTTACTTGCAGTCATAGTTCAGGATAGCCACCGAGTCAAAGCTGGCTTGCTGCAGTTAAACCCCACCATCCCCTTTGTAGATAATGATGCATATGTAGATAGATCTGATGTAAGTCTTGCTGGGTACATTTGTACTCACATTTGCCTATTTTATGTTTTTGCAGAGAGACTTCACTCTCACTAGTAGTTCCGCTTGGACTTCGACGTTTAGCTTGTTACCTCAGCTACGATCTTGTGCCCTTGGCAGGATCTGGTAGATAGACAGGCTTTCAAGCCTTTTTCATTTATAGATGTCCGTACTAAGACATGATAGCTTCCGCTTGTGCTTTGATTTGTATGCTCTGAATGTAGGGTCGTGAGACCCCTGTTTGTAATATCTCGCTCCTCGGAGCCTACTGAATAAATACTTGAGTTGTAGAGTCATGTTGTGATGCCATGTTGTATTTGCACATATAGAGCATATTGTCTGTATGTTATTGAAATGCTTGGTATGTGTGGGATCTGACTATCTAGTTGTTTATCTTTAGTAGCCTCTCTTACCGGGAAATGTCTCCTAGTGTTTCCACTGAGCCATGGTAGCTTGCTACTGCTCCGGAACACTTAGGCTGGCCGACATGTGTCCTTCTTCGTTCCTGTGTCTGTCCCTTCGGGGAAATGTCACGCGATGAATACCGGAGTCCTGTTAGCCCGCTACAGCCCGGTTCACCGGAGTCCTGCTAGCCCTGTGCTACAGCCTGGATTCACTCGCTGATGACCGATACGTTCGATGCTGGGTCATGGATGCCTGTCCCTGTAAGTTTGTGCCACTTTGGGTTTAAGACTAGCCATGTCAGCCCGGGCTCCTTATCATATGGATGCTAGCGACACTGTCATATACGTGTGCCAAAAGGCACAAACGGTCCCGGGTAAAGGTAAGGCGACACCCGTGGGAATACCGTGCGTGAGGCCGCAAAGTGATATGAGGTGTTACATGCTAGATCGATGTGTCATTGAGTCGGGGTCCTGACAGCTTTGGTATCAGAGCTTGACTGCCTGTAGGATTACCAAGCCAAACTGGTCGAAGTTGAGTCTAGAAATTCTTTAGTTATGTAAGGGAATTGATTGTGGGATGGAACGTAAGGCTCTTTTTACTCCTTATACTTTATGCCCTTCTGATCTGAGTCATCTTATCTTTCCTACGGGGTTAAGGAACTAGGCTATCTCTTCTTTCTATCAGGATCACGTGTTACTAATCCGTAGACTTATAAGATTGTTGGATTTAAGCTTGAGTTCAGTTCCTACGACTTCTGCATGTTAATTGTTGATCTCGAAACCTTGTTATTGTGCTTCTGAGTGGTTATGCCACCATTTTTGTGAATGTCTCAAATCTTTCCTGAGCATTTACAGCCGTTATGCTGTCCGAGTCATCCCAGGTTTCTAAACAATCTGATGCACTTGCAAGTCCTTTCCCTCTGGTTTTTATGTTCCTTTGGGCCAGGTTAATCACACTAATTGCTGAGTTGAGGTATTCTATGGCCTTGACATATATGTTGGAGTTCCTATTATGACCCTAGGTGTTTTAGGGAGTCACCTAGTAATCTAGCAATGTTTTGTGTTCCCAGTGTGATGATTCTGGCCATCATTCTCGTAAGCATCCCGTGATGCCACCTAGTTAGTAGGCATTCTACTCCTGGGTTTTGAACCCGAGATTCACCCTACTTACTTCATGTTGATAGTGTTTGCTAGTTCCCTTTAGGATACTAGTAACCTTTGCGATAGTCCTTGAAGTCTGTGGTATCTTCTTCTTCCAAATACCATGAACTATTTATGGCAGAAGTTCCTCGTTTAACTGAAATATCACAACAGGAGTGCTCTCGATGGGTTCTCCATTCTACATTGTGGCTCTGCCAGTTCTACCTTTCTGCATGGGTTATCCGGAAGAAATATGTTGAATTTCGTTCGACATGCTAAACCATGCATCCACAACTCAGAAAATCGTATGTTCCTTTGAGTTGTCCCTCTTTAGTTGTCTTCTGACCCTCGTCTATCAATTGATAGTCAAGATTATGTGTGCACTCGTTCATCGATGCCTATTACTCTTGTGGTCTGTCAAGCCATTCTATTCCGGAATGACTAGGAGAAACAAACTCCAGTACCTCATCCATATCTAGGATTGGGTCAAAGCAATTGTGCTTCGCAGATCAAAATGCCAACCAGCTTTTGATTCTGTTCTACCCTGAAGTATTACCGTCCTTATGTCAGGATTTTCATGAGAATGGCACTGGCTCTTGTGAATTCTTGATGTAGTGATACTTCTCACCATCATTATTCATCCCTCGGTTCCGTGTTGTCACAACCGGAATGCCGACAAGTGAATCGTGATGTGTGAAATCTATAATCCTAGCAACCCCGTTGCTTGGTGGTTAAAGGACAATATTCTCATTCTTAGCATGTTGGTTTTTGAATCACCATTCTAAGACTGATCGTGCTACCTAGTCCTTATTTCTGGTGCACTCTTCGATCAATGAGTTAGGATTATCCAATACCTTGCTTATTTCACCATATCGTCTTGCCCTGAAAAGCAAGATTGTTCTCGAGCTTAGTAACTTACCGGTGGTTCGTGATTTTCTGTATATCTTCTCGGAAGTATTACCAGGTTGTCACCTGACCGCTATGTTGAGTTCGTGATCAAGTTGGTTTATTCCTGTAAACCACTATTTCTCCAAGAATCCGTGTTGGATACCCCTGAGCTAGTTGGTCCAGCTAAACAACAACTTGGAGAGTTGGAAGATAAAAGCTTGCCCGACTTAGTCCATGTTAAGGGATATCTTTTTGTGTGTGTGTGTGTGTTGAAGAAAGATGATATCTTCATCAATTGGTCCTTGTGATCAATTGTTGGATCTATTATCTTACCCAAACCTTTGATTTGAGTATGAGCTATCGTCAAATCAAATCAGACCCAATGATATTCGTAATGTTGTCTTACTCGTGGTTTTCCTCGAGCATACACCATTATATTCTTTGGTCTGACCAATGCTATCACCGTGTTCACTTAACTATGGAAATCCTTTTATATGGAAACCTGGATGAATTGTTGTTGAGTCCATTGACAACATCCTTATCTCCTCCATGATTTTGTTGAACATTAAGCTAGTGTTGGAAACTTGTATAAGCATTTTCTTCATGCTCCGTTCATGAAGTATATGGTGGATGAAAGAAGTGACTTCCTTTGATTCATGTGCATTTGATGTAAGTTGCCGCCGTGAATTCGAGAAAGTTTGTTTTTGCTCCTCTGAAATCATCCCAAGTTGGTCATGCATATGTGCGAAGTATTCTATGGTTTGGTAGGTTGGCCGCCTCCATTCTATATGTGTTCTTAGCACACCAAGCCACTGATTGACTTGTTCCAGGTAAAGAAGTTTAATTTAAGTGCACAAGACTTCGATATCCTCGATGATGGTTTCCCCCCTGAACTCGGTAGTGTTTTATTATAAGACTACCATGTGTTCATGTTTGTCTGTGACAGCATGTTCACACGTGTGTAGCAGAACCAGCTCATGTTTTGGAGCTTACTATCGTAGTTCATTTCCCGAGAATCTCGCAATGTCATCTCGTCGATTTATGTTGCAAACTTTCATTTTTCTTCGTAGACTCGATGAGTCTGGAATATTCTGACACCAACCAGGTCTGAATCTCAGGCAGATATGATGGTTGGAACATTTCCCAAGAACTATAATATTGGTCCCTCGATAACCGTTAAAGTGGATGTCGTGGCCAAGACACCCAGCCGGAAGACCTATTATTGTAGTATCTTGATTGAAGAAATTGGCCACATCCCCATAAGGATTTCGTAGGATTTACCTCCGTAGTTGATCTTTATGGATTTTGTGTTCCCGAAGTCCGACCTTTTACTTGATGTCTAGTTACCAAACCATTTCAATGAATGGGATATGCTAGCACATCAAGGAGAACATTAGGAGCGGAGTGCTAAATGTCTCTCGGTCGATCATCCAGATTTTGTTTCCTTGGCCTCGCTAACGTGAAATCTGAGAAAGTGTTATCTTCCTTTGCATCTGCTTCATCCATCATTAGCCATCATGGTAATATGTTGTGTTGTCAGCACCCTTGACACGGATGTTGATAAAACCTTGATGATTGTGGAAATGCTCAAGTTCTTGAGAGCACGCACAAGTGCTACGTGTTATCATCGGCACTAACTGGGATTCCTCTCAGTTTCCTCGGCAATGCTATGACCTTTTCAAACAGTGAATTCACTCTCTGTTGTTGGGTTCTTCCCTAGTTACCAGAATCATTCCCAGCATTTGCATTTTGTTCCCAGCTTGCACCGCCAATGTGCCATTCTACCATGGGTCTCTTCCATTTCCGGTGATAAGCAAATTCATCCATTACGTTGTCTTCAACAAGGTAATCCACATCATCCAAGTTCGGGTATGCCATTCTACCGAACCCCTCTAAATGATCGATTATGATTTGCCTTAAGCTGGTATAAAGAGTTTCAATGATCTTTGAATCAAAGGTAATTCTTTTTGCCACTTAAGGGGATATTTCTACGAGTCACCCTCCCTAAGGTGCCTCGTTGTTGTATCATGGCAATGCAACTCCTCGCTACGTTGACAACCGATCAGCACATTCTTAAGTCTGGAATTGTTGTCTACTTAGCGAGCCCTCGTCATCTGTCTCACTCCATTTCTTCAGATGTATGCTTCGTGTCTCAGCTCAAGAGATGTTGCTATGACTCACTTTGTCAGCTGATCCTAAGTTGATTGATCTTCGAGAAGATCGATTCTTCCGGAGTTGTCCTTTTCCTCTTGCTGTCATGCTAGTTGGAGTTCTCAGAGCAAGACGACGGGACAAAGATGGTGATCGAATCAACGCTTTTATGAAGTGCACCCTAGATCGTGAAGATTATACTAGTTTGCGTTTCCCCTTCATCTTACCCTACGCTTGAATCTCGGGACGAGATTTTTGTTTAGTAGGGGTGAGTTGTCACATCCCTAGCTGCTGGTAGTGCTCTAGGCTAGCTTCATGTGTGCATCATGTCTTTATCTTTGAAACTTGAATTGAGGAATTTTGAAAGCCTCAAACACTTAATTAAAAGCAGGGCAAAGATCCCTAGAAATCTCATTCATTGTTCCAAAATGCTCTTCTTAGATGTTTAATATTTTTGGCAAGGGTTTTTGATCCAAACCAAAAATAATGAACATTTTAAAAGGATTTATTTTTGGGACTTTGAATTTAAATCATTAGCTATTTGAATTTGAATTATATTCATATGATTAGAATATAATTTCAAATACCCCTGAAATATTTTATGAGCTTTTGGAAAAGTCCATCTAGCAAAATAAAAATATTCAGAGGAGTTTTTGGCATTGTTTGGATTATTTTAAAATTCCAAAACAGTGGCAAAATATTAAATAAAAGAAAACAGAACAGAAATAACAAAAAGAGAGAGAGCAGGACTTACCTGGCGCTCACCTGGTAGCCAAACCGGCCCAGCACTGCAGCTGGCCGGCCCAGCCCGCCACCGCTACCCCCCCTGGCTCCCTCTCTCACTCTCCTCACTCCTTCCCTCCGTCCCTATCCCCCTCTGCTTCCTCTCCCTCCCGCGACCGAACGGAGCCCGTCGCAGCCGACCAGCGCTCGCGCGGCCGCAGCCATCCCGAAGCCTCTCCGACACGCCCTCGAGCTCCGCCGGTCCTCCCTCGTCCTCCTCGTCGTCTCACGCGACCAGAAGAGCCCCGGAACGCCGCCCCCGATGTTTTCCCCCCTCCTCGGCCGCCGGAGATCCGCCTCGCCGTCCCGCTCGCTCCGACGCTTCCCCGGCCCCGTCGTCTGCACCGGCCAACTCCCCGTGAGCTCCTCTTCCTTCTCCCCCTTTCCGTTCTCTCGTTTGCATGCCGTAGTTGCCGCCTTGCCAACAACCGAAACCCGCCGCCGCCCGCGCTCGTCGCCGGCGAAGCCTCGGTGACCTTTTGGTCCCGTGCGTGCGCCCGTTGCGCTCGCAACGTTCCGTAGAGCAGAACTAGCGTGACAGCCGGCTCGTTTGCAAGCCGCAGCGCCAACCCCGCACCACCCGTAGCTCCGGCCGCCGCCACGAGCTCGACGCCGGCGAGCATGATCCACCCCAGCCCCTCCCATTTGGCTCTCTGGATGCGCAAGAGCGAGGGCTATGCCCTGGTGCCCTCAGCGCGCGAATCCGATGCCCCTAGCGCAAGTCTGGCGTGCCCCCGCCGTGCTCTGTGGTCGCCGCCGGCGAAACTCCGGCGGGAGCTGACGTGGCTCCGTCATTAGGAGCTAACCCCGCTAGTTAATCAACCTGCAGCCATTGATAGTGGGCCCCACCCCCGGTCAAACCCCAGTCAGCGCTGGGTTTGACCGGGATTAGTTCATGTGTCACTGACGTGTGGACCCCGCACGTCAGGTTTGACCTGGGACGCCCAGTTGACTCTGCTGACGTCACAGTGACGTGGTGCTGACGCCATAAATCATTTTCTAGATTTATTATAATCAGGAAAATTCCAGAAATAGCTAAAACTTCAATAAATCATAGAAAATTAACCATAACTCCAAATGAAATAAATTATATATGAAAAATGATTAGAAAAATCTAATCTATCCATCTGTACTATTTTCATGCATGATAGAACAACTTATAGGTTCTGTTTAGCACAAATCATATTAATGGCATTTAAATGTCCACATATGGAGTCTGAGTTTGAATCTTAGATTCAAACCAACTTCATTTAATCTGGTTTTAGTTGCATTAGCACAAACCACAGCATATTGCCATGTCACATTCATGCATCATATTGTGCATTGCATTGATTGTGTTTTTCCTCAGTTGCCGGTGATTGCCCTCTCTCGATAGACGTGATACCGACGATGTGATCGATGACACCGATGAAGAGCTATATTATCTTCAGAAGTTCCAGGCAAGCAAAACCCCCTTGTTCATTCCGATACAATCCTACTCTCTCGCTCCTGCCCTCTTTTACTGCATTAGGACAACAACGATTCATCTGTTACATGCTGCGGTAGGAGTTGTTTGAGCCCTGATGTGCCTACTCATTTATGCTTGTTTGTCATGCCTGCTACTGCTCAGAGTTGAGTCAGGTCTGATTCATCGGGGATGAATCAGAGGCGTGTGAACATGTCCTACTGTGTGTGAGCTAAGTGTGTGAACACGATTTGGTAAAGGTAGCGGTGAGAGGCCATGTAGGAGTACATGGTGGGTTGTCTCATTGCAGCCGTCCTCAGGAACTGAGTTCTGTGTTTGTGATCCATGATCAGTTACTACCACACATTGGGCTCCAGGCGCTCCAAGCTCTCTCGACTTATTAATCAACATGATCTCTGTCTAGGAGTTGCAACTAGTTTCTGGTGTTTGTAGGTAGTGTTAGTTGTCTACCAAGTGGCACTCGGTACAGGTGGGCTTGGGACAGACTAGGCACAGTGGCCCGGTGTACCAAGTAGCACCCGGATGGTGGGCTTGGGAACCCTGCTCACATCGTTTGGGGCCGTGAGCGACACCCCGGCCGGATCTCGTTGCGGATGGAACCCGAATAGGCGATAAACCTGGACTAGAGACTTGTTCGGTTAGTCAGGTCGTGGCCAACTCCCTCGCCCGGCTTCCCCTTGAAGGTTGCCGAGGTACATGACGTGAAAGCCCACCTGTACGCAAGATAAGCGTGAGTGCTATGGATGGCGTTCTCGTAGGGAGACGAGAGCGGATCCATAGTGGTGTATTGATATGGCGAATATGTGGACTCGTGTGCGCCACCTCAAAAGAGTTACTTGCAGTCGTAGTTCAGGATAGCCACCGAGTCAAAGCTGGCTTGCTGCAGTTAAACCCCACCATCCCCTTTGTTGATAATGATGCATATGTAGATAGATCTGATGTAAGTCTTGCTGGGTACATTTGTACTCACGTTTGCCTATTTTATGTTTTTGCAGAGAGACTTCAGTCTCACTAGTAGTTCCGCTTGGACTTCGACGTTTAGCTTGTTACCTCAGCTACGATCTTGTGCCCTCGGCAGGATCTGGTAGATAGTCAGGCTTTCAAGCCTTTTTCATTTATAGATGTCTGTACTCAGACATGATAGCTTCCGCTTGTGCTTTGATTTGTATGCTCTGAATGTTGGGTCGTGAGACCCCTGTTTGTAATATCTCGCTCCTCGGAGCCTACTGAATAAATACTTGAGTTGTAGAGTCATGTTGTGATGCCATGTTGTATTTGCACATATCGAGCATATTGTCTGTATGTTATTGAAATGCTTGGTATGTGTGGGATCTGACTATCTAGTTGTTTATCTTTAGTAGCCTCTCTTACCGGGAAATGTCTCCTAGTGTTTCCATTGAGCCATGGTAGCTTGCTACTGCTCCGGAACACTTAGGCTGGCCGGCATGTGTCCTTCTTCGTTCCTGTGTCTGTCCCTTCGGGGAAATGTCACGCGATGAATACCGGAGTCCTGTTAGCCCGCTACAGCCCGGTTCACCGGAGTCCTGCTAGCCCAGTGCTACAGCCTGGATTCACTCGCTGATGACCGACACGTTCGATGCTGGGTCATGGATGCCTGTCCCTGTAAGTTTGTGCCACTTTGGGTTTACGACTAGCCATGTCAGCCCGGGCTCCTTATCATATGGATGCTAGCGACACTGTCATATACGTGTGCCAAAAGGCGCAAACGGTCCCGGGTAAAGGTAAGGCGACACCCATGGGAATACCGTGCGTGAGGCCGCAAAGTGATATGAGGTGTTACTTGCTAGATCGATGTGGCATTGAGTCGGGGTCCTGACACACCATGTGCATCTACCGATGTACTGTGGTCATGCACAGTCTGTTGCAACAAAGAACAAACAACCAAGGAGCATATTTGTGTTGGTCCCAGTTTTGTTATCTTTAGACACCTTTCCCTATGTGAGTCCAACAAATCTAATCCTGCTCAAAGTCTACAGCCTTGTCCCTTCCTTTCCTTTTTGAACTACTACTTTTGCCCCTTCCTTTCCTCTTTGAACCACGTCCTAGATTTATGCGATACAACTTTCGCCACTACTTTCCCCCATTCCTTTCCTCTTTGAACCACGTCCTAGATTCATGCTATACAACTTTCCCCCTTCATTTCCTCTTTGAACCACATCCTAGATTCATGCTATATACAACTTTTCCCACTACTTTCCCCCACTCCTTTCCTCTTTGAACCACGTCCTAGATTCATGGTATACATGCAGCTAGAGCAATGCATGTGGAGTAAGTAAATTATACCTTAAGGTTCTTGGGGCGTGGTTCGGTGGGCGACGGGACGGCGGCGAAGAAGAAGGGGTCGGAGGCCCTCCCGTGCCGCCGCTGGGTGGAAAGTGAACAGCTGCGCCGGTAGTGGATTCCCTCCCTCGCCGACGGCGACAATGTTAAGCCTCCTTCCCTTGCCAGCGGACGGATCCTACCGGCTCTTTGAGAAGCAGTGAGGGGAGAGAGAGGCCAACGAAGTCTTGTTTAGATCTGGAGAGGGCGAGAGAGTGTGAAGAGAGAAACTACAAGCGTTGAGGCTCTAGCGTGTATATATATACTGGAGAGAGATTGTGAAGCGTGCAAACCCTAGAAAACAAGTGCCGAGGCTGTAGCTTATACGTGATGAGGTGATTATATGGTCACTACAAGATCGTATAGCTCTGTATCCATCCATTTTGACAAGTTAAAGAATCCTCCTGGCACAAATTATGCTCAAGTGTAGTTATCGAACCCGAGACCTCAAGTTTGATGAGCGAACAGGCTAACCAGCTACACAACCCTCTTGTTATGTTCAACAAGAGGAAAATAACCTTTTATACATTCCTGCATTCGTGTGACAAGCATGCAATGTTTTTGTGTGTGTGGGAGTCATTGGGATTTCAATCATAATCGTGTCATGTGGCTTTGGTGGTAAGACTATCCACAGTGGTGCAGAAATAATGCAGCCTTAGTCACCTTACCTCTCTCCACGTAGTACGTTGGGTCCCACCAGTCAGAGGGTGAAACAAACAAATTAATAAGAAAAATTAAAAGCGCCAGCGGTGTATCTTACCTCACACATCTCGCTACTGCTCGGGAACACTATCCAATTGATCCCTCTGTTCGCTCATGTACTATTTTAAGTGAATCCTTATTATAACATGCACACAAATTTTGGGCACTTGTATTCGACTTAAGTCAGTGTGCCACCGTATCTCGTATACTTACTACTCCCTCCGTCTAGGTGTAATAAGTGACGTTAGAAGGTGCAACGGGACCAAGGTGCGTGCGTGTGCATGTGTGTGTTTAACAGCATGTGTGTGTTAGAGAGAGCGACAGATCGACCTACTCCTATAGAGAGATGGTGTGTAGTGTACGATTTTAGCCGCGAGAGTTGGTGCATCCTCTTGTTTCCGGGCATGTCCGGTAGGGACATGCGGACAGCTGCCACACCCACTCTTGACCAGCCTGGCCCACCCAAAGCCCCACCATCGCCCGCGCGCGCTTCCCGCACGAAATGGTCAGCTCCGCTCCAAAGAATCAGTGCCGCATTCATGCCTGGGCAGAGCGGACGCAACCTCTCACTGGCTCAAGAGTGATGGTTGCTTCGTCCATCCAACTTACTGTTGGGTCTATGTGATTTGACGGCTCATTGGTCGTTATTACTGAGGTGGTAGGACTGCTGGATGTCCCACACTTTCGGCGAAAGGAGGTACTACTACTAGTAGATTACAATTTTCTCCGTTCTTACAGCGGAGGAGTGCAAGAGCAGTGAAAACACGCAGGCTCATGATTACATGGCCCACCTCACACTATCACCGTGCGACACCAAACTCTTTACGTAGTACTCCCTCCGTTCCTAAATATTACTAGATGAGTCCCCGCACGTTGCCGCGGAACAGCCGTATATCTCTCTGTGCAAAATTATCAATTTCATAGAATTAAAAAAAAACTCTATAACCGCATGACAAATGTGGTAGCCAAACTAAATAAACTCCCATCATCATTTAGATCATCCCACGTAAGGAAAAAAGATCAGCCAACTCCTACTACATAATGGGATTATATTTTTCTTTTTGACATGTTCATGGGACTTAAAAGCTCACTTACATGCATGCTACCAGTGCATGCTTGATTTAAAACCCACTCACATGCATGTGCCATCGTATTTTTGCATGCTTGCATGTGGCTTAGTGCGGAGCCTCTCAACGTCTAGATCAGACAACTATTATGGACTGATTTACTTCATCTAACGGCTACATCAATCTTGATGATGTGGCTCAAGGAGAGGATAGAGAATTCCTAGTAGTGGGGGCTAGCTATTACTAGTAGATAAGTCTTTGTAGAGATTCCACTAGGTGAACTACATACGGAACAAAATGAATCTACACTTAAAATGCATCTATATACATCCGCATGTGGTTCATGGTGAAATCTCTACAAAGACTTATATTTAGCAACAGAGGAAGTACTAGTATAATACGTACTGCAATTTATCAGCGAGATAAATTTGTACAATGTTATGAAGCTTCCAGGTTCTGTTACATGTATCTTGTGTCCAAGGTTGCCCATTGCAACATTTCATCAAATACAAAGGAGACTAACATGCATGCTATTGCATCTCAATGATTGACAGATCATAGCAAATATGTACTCCCTCCGTTCCAAAATAAGTGTCTCTACTTTGTGCAAACTTTAGTACAAAGTTGTACTACTATTAAAGTTGATACTTATTTTGGAATAGAGCCAGCTAAGGAAAAAAACGATCCATGCAGTCCCTAGCCCTTGAACCGTGAACCCTGACCAGGCTTCAATTTGCTAGCAACGTTCGAGCTTCCTAATAAATGAAGTTTCCAACCTTTTTACCATCGGATCATTTTGTGTAGTTTCACCAAAATCGAGATGAGCATCCCTGTGGCAAAGAAATTGAAGAAGCGTGATTAGAATAAGATTACTAGGACTAGTTGATGAGACATAAACTCATCACAAATATAGTACTCCCTCCGGTCCTTCTTTGTCTGCGTATTAGGTGCAGCCCGGATAACAAGGAGGGGATGGATTGCTTAAAATTGGATGAGTTTGCCCCTATTTATCACAGAGAAAGGCTGGGTTAGTTAATGCACACATGCAAACGATTGATTGGCTTGCTGCATGCCTAAATTCTCGCGTACATACTTTTTTCCCTCTCCATCTCTCTGCATGCGCGTTGGAGAGATAGATAGGATGTTGCCTTTCCATGGGAAGATGCAAAAGACATTGGAGGGAGAGATTAGAGTAACTGCGGGTGCATGCATGCAGGGGCATTGCTGGAAAGACCGGGCAAAATATGCCAATGCGCAGAGCATTGCAGGAAAAACCGATTTTTCTTACACGGAAACAAAAGAGGATCGGAGGGAGTATGTAGAAGCCAGTAGAGGTATGTGCGGGGCAAAGAAGTAGAGAAATATCCACAGGGAGTGATGTGGGCAGCTGGAGCAGTGGTGCAAGCCGGCTGTAAAGGGAGTTGTACCTGAGGGACGTAGCTCAACCTTGAGGAGGGCGGCGGGAGGCGGCAACTTCCCACGTCACGGCAGTGAGGAAGGGACGAAGGCAACCTCACCGGCTTTGTGAGAGAGAACGGCAGGGACCGCTGATCGGGACGTGCCGACAGTGGGTTTTCGCCGCCGGCGACGGCCACTGCATCTACACTAAGCATCCACCCCTTCCCCAAGCGGACGTGATCCACCGGGATGTTAGCGATGTGGCCACAGTCGTTTTGTGCGAGAGAGTGTGAAGAGAGCAACCCCAGCAAGCAACCGTGTAGGCTGGCCCGTCCTGACTATCTATATAGTGGAGCGGTTTCCTTTTCTCTCCATATGAACCTATCATATTGCGTATGTGCCACTGAGGAAAAAAACTTTATTTATAAATGACGCGGAACCTACTACTCGTTCTCCTATAACCTTGCTCTTGGCATCTCCAAAATATTAACCTTGCGATTGGCTCTTCCACCCTTCGGGAAGTCGAGCAATAATGGTAGTGCAGTATATATCGTTCTGGCTATATGAGACCGAATGAATTGCTGCACATCCACCACGTGGGCGAGGGTCGAGGGGCGAGGGAGAGTGCTATATACGGAGCAAAATGTGTGAATCTACACTCTAAAATACATCTATATACATCAGTGTTTGGAGTATGTACTAGTAGTTCATATTGAAATCTACTAAAGGAGATATATATTTCAAGCAATATTATGATATAATCTCTATAACAAAGGTCGTAGGGACGAGGAGTAAACGAAGGGAGTAGTAAAATTTTCTCCTCATCCCGCGAGCCACCGCGCGCATGGGCGAGGGAGCAGGCGTAAGGTGGAGCAAGCTTCACCTCATCCTGCGATCCACCGCACCCGTTGGCGGGGGAGATAGCGTACTAAGCAAGCTTCTCCTTGTTCTGCGAGTTGACGGGACACATCAAAAGTACTCCAGTGTATAGAGCCTTGCCTCTAAGGTAGGCCCCACATGGTTTGCCTCTTTTTTTAACATAACACGTCAAGTCGCAATTTTTTTGTTCACCCGTGGTAGACGATCCTCCCTCCACCAAGTGGACAACCAGTACACGTGCCAAATTACCACGTGGGCTACCTTTTTCGTACAGAAATGAGCTCCGCCGTGTACCCGCGCGGGTGTGGTTGGGAAAGAGATGGGAGTACATGCGACGTGCATGCACCTCTTCTCTTCGTGCACGTCCCCCACCTATCTGGGTGTGTGTGAGAGATACAAACCACGTTCGTGAGTGTTTTTTGTTTTGGAATGTGGGGTGGGGGTGGGGTGGGCGTTGATTTCGTGAATTATTTGTGGGAATATGTGTCGATGACATCTCAAACAAAATTTTGCATGCAATGTCTATGAAATGGAGGCCTATCCATATCATACATAGAGGGTCGGGCAATCCACGAGAAGAGAGGGAGGGGTCATAGCTATCGATAGAGTCGAAGAGAGGATCAAGTGGGTGGGTGCGAGATCGATGAAGAGAGCCATCGAAATTTTGTGTGTGCAAGTCAAAGATATAGGGGACTGGCATGCCGGAACGTTAGAGGGCACATGCCAAGTTTGTGTGTGGCAGGGAGACATGACTAGAGCGCTCCATGTACCGGTGTTTGTCGGGGGGAGGGGGTGGGGGAGGGGTAGGCAGAGGCCTAACTATAGAGGTAGAACGACTCGTATATGTGTTGAGAAGGAGAGACCCAGCTATGTCTTGAGGGAGATCGGTCGACATCCATACATAACTGAAGGACGGGAAATATGATGGGACAAAGAGAGAGAGAGAGGAGAGAGAGAGGGAGGGAGAGGGAGGGAGAGGGGTAGAGTGTTGGATGGGTGATGGAGTTGCTTCTCGGAGATGGTGGGAGAGGCCTACTAGACAAAATGAGGGTGGAACTGCAATGTTATCAATAAGAGTGGGGATGTGTTTCTGTGTGTGCCTGTGCGTGATAGATCTATCAGGATGCACCCATGGATGATGAAGGAGAACCATGTGTTTGGTAAGCAAATCTAACTAGATCGGTAGATCAATTGTTGTTTGTCGGAGGAAGGGAGAGACACAACTAATGAGGTAGATCGATTGACGTGTGGGTAAAAACGAGTTATAAGGACCAAGCTAGCTATATGTATAGAGAGAGATCGGTCGGTGTATGTCCATTTGTTAGAGGCAAATAAGGCCTAGCGAGACGGATAGACAAAGAGAATGGAGCTAGGAGGTGGTGCGAGAGGCCCAACTACTAGCTAGATAGGGGGAGGAGTGTGCGGTTGTGAGATCGATGATAAGAGGGGCGAGAGTTTACACGTGTGTCTGACCGTATGAGAGACACGAGGCAAGGACACATAAAGGAGGAGATTGAAGTTGTGTGTGTGTGTATGTTGTAGGCACGCATCGCTCGTGTGACGCCCGGATAATTAGGCTACAGTAATTCCACGCTAATGAGGCCACGTCACCACGAATACTGTTGTTAACCTCGCGATGCATCAAATCCCATTCGAATCCAAATTCAAAATCAAGTAAACAATAAAAGTTTTCAAATGTCAAAACTTAAATGTTCTAAAGTTGACAAATAAATCCTAAGTAATTATGGTGGTGAAACCACATTTTTATAATATGACTAGGTAATTGCCCGTGCGTTGCAACGGGACATAAATATTCTTCTTCTTCCAATTGTGCACATCAAGCACCGTGCGTTGTCCGTGTGTTCCCTGGTTTTTTACTTCCCAATTACTATCTTGTTATTCTTCCTCCATCCTCTACATCCAACTCCCAATTCAAGCTTGACACCATCATCAATAGTACATCTGACTCACCCTTAACATATGAATCAGTTATAAGAATGCATTCAAATAAACAAAAATTTACATAGTAACTTTGTTTTGTTGGTTGAACATTTTTACAATACCCGTGCATGTGCGCAATGCACGTTAACTGTACAACATGGTAAAAATAAAATTTTGAACAATACTTAAATATGCACCATTTTTTATGTTTTTGGGATTACATGTATAACTCAGTCATACGATGATTGACCACAATTAATTATATCATCAGGGGTATATCATTTCCATGATCAAACATATGGCATATTTTACATTGACAAAAATTTCCCAAAGAATTTTTTTGCTTTCACCCAAATGCAAATAAGAAACAACAGAATCTTGCAGAACTATAGAAGATTAATGTACTACAGAAATTTGTAAGAAACGGTTCTGTTGATGGGAAGGGAGGCCATGTTAGCACATACGCGCGAGATTGTCATCTGTTTCAATCCAATAAACACAAATCTCGACTCCCTCATCATCATAGACATCTTCCCGCAGGCATCCACATTGGGGTAGGTTCATACATCTAGGTCATGGTATAAACGATTAAGGAGTATGGTAACACATGCGATGTTCGAGATCACTCAGTTATGTAATTGATTGAGATCCACATGGCATGTGCAGTATCGCATCGACCAGACCGATGGACATGATGATCGCAAGTGCAGTCCAGATGACATGTGTGTGTGCGTGCACCGCGCTGATGTCTACTACACAACCTTCTTCTTGTAGACGTTGTTGGGACTGTAAGTGCACAGGTTTGTAGGACAGTAGAAAATTTCCCTCAAGTGGATGACCTAAGGTTTATCAATCCGTAGGAGGTGTAGGATGAAGATGGTCTCTCTCAAACAACCCTGCAACCAAATAACAAAGAGTATCTTGTGTCCCCAACACACCCAATACAATGGTAAATTGTATAGGTGCACTAGTTTGGCGAAGAGATGGTGATACAAGTGCAAAATATATAGTAGATAAAGGTTTTTGTAATCTGAAATAATAAAAACAGCAAGGTAACGAGCGATTAAAGTGAGTGTAAACGGTATTGCAATGGTAGGAAACAAGGCCTAGGGTTCATACTTTCACTAGTGCAAGTTCTCTCAACAATAATAACATAGATAGATCATCTAACAAGCCTTCAACATGCAACAAAGAGTCACTCCAAAGCCGCTAATAGCGGAGAACAAACGGAGTGATTATGGTAGGGTACGAAACCACCTCAAAGTTATTCGTTCGGATCAATCTATAGAAGAGTTTGTACTAGAATAACACCTTAAGACACAAATAAACCAAAACCCTAATGTCACCTAGATACTCCATTGTCACCTCAAGTATCCGAGGGCATGATTATACGATATGCATCACACAATCTCAGATTCATCCAAGCAACACAAAGTACTTCAAAGAGTGCCCCAAAGTTTCTACCGGAGAGTCAAGAATGTGTGCCAACCCCTATGCATAGGTTCATGGGCGGAACCCGCAAGTTGGTCACCAAAACATACATCAAGTGGCACATGATATCCCATTGTCACCATAGATAAACACGGCAAGACATACATCAAGTGTTCTCATAAAAGACTCAATCCGATAAGATAACTTCAAAGGGGAAACTCAATTGATCACAAGAGATTAGAGGGGGAGAAACATCATAAGATCCAACTACAATAGCAAAGCTTGGGATACATCAAGATCGTGCCATAGAGGGAACACGAGAGAGAACACGAGAGAGAGAGAGAGAGAGAGAGATCAAACACATAGCTACTTGTACATACACTCAGCCCCGAGGGTGAACTACTCCCTCCTCATCATGGATAGCACCGGGATGATGAAGATGGCCACCGGTGATGGGATCCCCCTCCGGCAGGGTGCCGGAACAGGGCCCCGATTGGTTTTTGGTGGCTACAGAAGCTTGCGGCGGCGGAACTCCTGATCTATCTTCTGTTCTGGAAGTTTTAGGGTACGTGGGTATATATGGGTGCAGGGGGTACGTCGGTGGATCTCTGGGGTGCTCACGAGGCAGGGGGCGTGCCCTAGGGGGGGGGGCGCCCCCACCCTTGTGGGCAGCCCGGGACTCCCCTGGCGTGCACTCCAAGTCCATCAGGTTGCTTTCCTTCCAAAAATAACTTCTCCAGTTGATTTCATTCTGTTTTGACTCCGTCTGATATTCCTTTTCCTCGAAACACTGAAATAGGCATAAAACAGCAAGTCTGGGATGGGCCTCCGGTTAATAGGTTAGTCCCAAAAATAATATAAAAGTGGATAATAAAGCCCAATATTGCCTAAAACAGTAGATAAAGTAGCATGGAGCAATAAAAAATTATAGATACGTTGGAGACATATCAAGTATCCCCAAGCTTAATTCCTGTTCGTCCTCGAGTAGGTAAATGATAAAAAGAGAATTTTTGATGTGGAGTGATACTTTGGCATAATTTCAATGTAAATATTCTTAATTGTGGCATGAATATTCAGATCCCAAAGATTCAAGACAAAAGTTCATATTGACAAAAAAATAATAATACTTCAAGCATACTAATCAAAGCAATTATGTCTTCTCAAAATAACATGGCTAAAGAAAGTTATCCCTACAAAATCATATAGTCTGGCTGTTGCTCTATCTTCATCACACAAAGTATTTAATCATGCACAACCCCGGTGAAAATCATATAGTCTGGCTGTTGCTCTATCTTCATCACACAAAGTATTTAATCATAGCACTATAGGTGGAATAGAATGGTGGTTGTGGAGAAGAAAAAAAGGAGAAGATAGTCTCACTTCAACTAGGCATATCAACAGGCTATGGAGATGCCCATCAATAGATATCAATGTGAGTGAGTAGGGATTGCCATGCAACGGATGCACTAGAGCTATAAGTATATGAAAGCTCAACAAAAGAAACTAAGTTGGTGTGCATCCAACTTGCTTGCTCACGAAGACCTAGGGCACTTTTGAGGAAGCCCATCATTGGAATATACAAGCCAAGTTCTATAATGAAAAATTCCCACTAGTATATGTAAGTGACAACATATGAGACTCTCTTATTATGAAGATCATGGTGCTACTTTCAAGCACATGTGTGGTAAAAGGATAGTAGCATTGTCCCTTCTCTCTTTTTCTCCCATTTTTTTATTTTTTTTTGTTTGGGCCTTTTTTTATGGCCTCTTTTTTTTCATCCGGAGTCTCATCCCGACTTATGGGGGAATTGTAGTCTCCATCATCCTTTCCTCACTGGGACAATGCTCTAATAATGATGATCATCACACTTTTAGTTTTCTTACAACTCAACAATTACAACTCGATACTTAGAAAAAATTATGACTCTATATGAATGCCTCCAGCGGTATACCGGGATATGCAATGAATCAAGAGCGACATGTATGAAAATTATGAAGGTGGCCTTGCCACAAATAAAATGTCAACTACATGTTCATGCAAAAAGCAATATGACAATGATGGAGCATGTCATAATAAACAGAACGGTGGAAAGTGGCATGGCAATATATCTTGGAATGGCAATGGAAATGCCACAATAGGTAGGTATGGTGGCTGTTTTGAGGAAGGTATATGCTGGGTGTATGATACCGGCGAAAAGTTCGCGGGATTAGAGAGGCTAGCATGGGCGGAAGGGTGAGAGTGCGTATAATCCATGGACTCAACATTAATCATAAGAACTCATGCACTTGTTGCAAAAATGTAGAAGTCATCAAAAACCAAAGCACTACGCGCATGCTCCTAGGGGTATAGATTGGTAGGAAAAGACCATCGCTCGTCCCCAACCGCCACTCATAAGGAAGACAATCAATAAATAAAATTGTGATCCAACTTCATCACAAAGAGGTTCACCATGCGTGCATGCTACGGGAATCACAAACTTCAACACAAGCATTCCTTAAATTCATAATCACCCAACTAGCATTACTTTGATATTATCACCTTCATATCTCAAAACAATTATCAAGCATCATACTTATCTTAGTATTCAACGCACTCAAAAGAAAGTTTCACATATCTTGAATACCAAGTATATTAATGTTAAGAAAATTACCATGCTGTTAATAACTCTCAGTATAATATAAGTGAAGCATGAGAGTTCATCTATTTCTTCAAAATAAAACTACCACCATGCTCTAAAAGATATAAGTGAAGCACTAGAGCAAAC
The DNA here is from genome assembly GCF_018294505.1 of Triticum aestivum. Lineage (NCBI taxonomy): Eukaryota > Viridiplantae > Streptophyta > Magnoliopsida > Poales > Poaceae > Triticum > Triticum aestivum. Next base: position 77,666,127 of record NC_057810.1, on the reverse strand, counting down.
AACAAACTACTCCAAAAGATATAAGTGAAGATCAATGAGTAGTTGAATAATTGTGCAACTATGCAAATACTCTCTCTCTCATTAAAGAATTCAGATCTTGATACTTTATTCAAACAGCAAGCAAAGCTAAAGAAAACTACATTGCAAGGATAGCACAACTCACGTGAAGAAGCAAAAACTTAGGCTCAATCGATACTAACCGATAGTTGTTGAAGGAGAAAGGTGGGATGCCTACCGGGCCATCCCCAAGCTTAGATGCTTGAGACTTATTGAAATATTATCTTGGGATGCCTTGGGCATCCCCAAGCTTGAACTTTTGTGTCTCCTTAATTCCTCTCATATCCTGGTTTCTCTTTTTATCAAAAGCTTCATTCACAACAAACTCAACAAGAACTCGTGAGATAGGTTAGTATAAACCAATGCAAAACCTTATCATTTTCTCCTGTAACAAATCACTATAATTATTATTCAACATTTATTACTAAATTCCTCTGCATACTTAATACTCCTATCATCAAATAGAATCATTAAACAAGCAAACATACGCAAACAATGCAACCATAACAGCAATCTGCCAAAACAGTTCAGTCTGTAAAGAATGCAAGAGTATCAATACTTCCCTGGCCCCAAAAATTATGAACTAAAATTCCCACTGTAATAAAGTTATCAGAGATCAATACGCAAAAATATTCAATGTTATACCATTCTCTGACTTTTCTAGGCAATTTTTGCAACAGCGGTAAACTTTCTGTTTTCAAACAGCAACATGTATACTAGCAAAATAAGCATCAAAAAGGCTATCCTTGACACTTTTATTGAAACTAAAGATGCAAAACATTATTCAAACTAACATCAAGCAAATACTAACAAAATAAAATGACGCTCCAAGCAAAACACATATCATGTGGTGAATAAAAATATAGCCCCAAATAAAGTTACCGATGAACGAAGACGAAAGAGGGGATGCCTTCCGGGGCATCCCCAAGCTTAGGCTCTTGGTTGTCCTTGAATATTACCTTGGGGTGCCTTGGGAATCCCCAAGATTAGGCTCTTGCCACTCCTTATTGCATAGTCCATCGAATCTTTACCCAAAACATGAAAACTTCAACCACACAAAACTCAAAACAAAACTCATAAGCTCCGTCAGTATAAGAAAATAAAACCACCACTTAGGTACTGTAATGAACTCATTATAAATTCATATTGGTGTAATATATACTGTATTCTAACTTCTCTATGGTTCATACCACTTAATACTAGCCATAGATGCATCAAAATAAGCAAACAACACATAGAAAACAGAATCTGTCAAAAACAGAACAGTCTGTAGTAATCTGTATCCAACGTATACTTATGGAACCCTAAAAATTATGAAATAAACTGATGGACCTGAGAAATTTTTCTATTAATCATCTGCAAAAAGAATCAACCTAAAATCACTCTCCAGTAAAAAATGGCAGCTAATCTCGTGAGCGCAAAAGTTTCTGTTCTTTACAGCAAGATCACATAAACTTCACCCAAGTCTTCCCAAAGGTTCTACTTGGCACTTTATTGAAACAAAAGCTACAAAACATGATTACTAAAGTAGCATAATCATGTGGAAACACAAAAAGAGTAAGGATAAATATTGGGTTGTCTCCCAACAAGCGCTTTTCTTTAATGCCTTTTTAGCTAGGCATGATGATGACAATGATGCTCACAAAAAAGATAAGAATTGAAACATAACGGGAGCATCATGAAGCATATGACTAGCACATTTAAGTCTAACCCACTTAATATGCATAGGGATTTTGTGAGCAAACAACTTATGGGAACAATAATCAACTTGCATAGGAAGGTAAAACAAGCATAACTTCAAAAGTTTAAGCACATAGAGAGGAAACTTGATATTATTGCAATTCCTACAAGCATATGTTCCTCTCTCATAATAATTTTCAGTAGCATCATGAATGAATTAAACAATATAACCAGAACCTAAATCATTCTTTTCATGATCTACAAGCATAGAAAATTTACTATTCTCCACATAAGCAAAATTCTTCTCATTCAGAATAGTAGGAGTATCATAAGAGACTTGAACACTAAAAATTGTTTCCACATTAAAAGAGTAATGTTCAGAAAAAGGGTAATCATAATCATGACAATATTTTTAAATATAATCATCACTACTTTTTATAGCATAAGTTTCATCACAATAATCATCATAAGTAGCAACTTCGTTCTCATCATAATCGATTGAAACCTCTCCCAAGAGAGTGGAATCACTAAATAAAGTTGACACTCTTCCAAATCCACTTTCATGTTCATCACAATAAGATTCAATATCCTCCAAAATAGTGGGATCAGTACTTTCTAAAGTTGACACTTTTCTGAACCCACTTTCATCAATATAATCATCATAGGTAGGAGGCATGCTATCATCATATTTGCATATCAAAACTTGGGATGCTAAAAATATCATATTCATTAGACATAGCATCCCCAAGCTTGGGACAAACATTAATTCCAGCAAATATATTCTCAAATATTTCATCCTCATCATTAAAAATATTGATCGCACTAATAGTATAGCAAATATCATCATCACAATGAGTAGTAGGACCAACATCATTTGGGAGGGATACCTTTCTACCTTTGTTGCTCCTTCTTTTCTTTTTCTTCTCCACATTAGGTGTGGGTTCAACCTTCCTCTTTGAGCTCCTTATTGATGAGATTGGTTGAATAGAAAGCTCCCCCTCGTTGCCTGATTTATCATGAGAAATAATAGGAGGATATTGGGAAGTCTCTTCCCTTTCATTAGTATTCTCATCATCTTCTATTTCTTTCTTTTCTTTATGTAATTGGAAATATAAGGATTTTCAATGCAATTCTCCACACAAAACATATAAATATTCTCTAGATCAAAATGAAGAATTCTATCAAGGGCAAATTCTGGAATAATCTTAGTTATACGTTTAATTTCTCCATAACCCAAAAGCAAACTAAGTTCATTATGATGTGCAAGGGAAATCAAGTAATCACAATTTTTGGACACGATATGATCATGAAACAATTTGCATTGGATACTCAAATGATCACGTTCGTTGCAAAGTTCACAAGTATGGCTAAGAAAGTTTAAATTTTCAGCACATGCATCTAGCTCGTCTTGCAACAATTTGGTTTCTAAGTACTTATGCCTCTTGCAAAATCTATCTTCCCTATTTGGTGTGTACTTACAAACCCAATGCACTCCACAAAAATGGACATGTTTATAGGAGACATTTTCATCATAACTAGTGCAATCATCATTAGCATCATGGATATTTAAAGAATTCGTACTAACAACATTGCAATCATGCTCATCATTCAAATATTCAGTGCCAAACAATTTAGAGATTTCTTCTTCTAACACTTGAGCACAATTATCCTTTCCATCATACTCACAAAAGATATTAAAAAGATGAAGCGTATGAGACAAACTCAATTCCATTTTTTTGTAATTTTATTTTATAAACTAGACTAGTGCTAAAACAAGAAACAAAAAGATTCGATTGCAAGATCTCAATATATACCTTCTCTTACCTAGCCTCCCCGGCAACGGCGCCAGAAACTGCTTGATGTCTACTACACAACCTTCTTCTTGTAGACGTTGTTGGGCTTGCAAGTGCACATGTTTGTAGGACAGTAGCAAATTTCCCTCAAGTGGATGACCTAAGGTTTATCAATCCGTAGGAGGCGTAGGATGAAGATGGTCTCTCTCAACCAACCCTGCAACCAAATAACAAAGAGTCTCTTGTGTCCCCAACACACCCAATACAATGGTAAATTGTATAGGTGCACTAGTTCGGCGAAGAGATGGTGATACAAGTGCAAAATAGATAGTAGATAAAGGTTTTTGTAATCTGAAATAATAAAAACAGCAAGTTAATGAGCGATAAAAGTGAGCGTAAACGGTATTGCAATGGTAGGAAACAAGGCCTAGGGTTCATACTTTCACTAGTGCAAGTTCTCTCAACAATAATAACATAGATAGATCATATAACAAGCCCTCAACATGCAACAAAGAGTCACTCCAAAGCCACTAATAGCGGAGAACAAACATAGAGATTATGGTAGGGTACGAAACCACCTCAAAGTTATTCGTTCGGTTCAATCTATAAAAGAGTTCGTACTAGAATAACACCTTAAGACACAAATCAACCAAAACCCTAATGTCACCTAGATACTCCATTGTCACCTCAAGTATCCGAGGGCATGATTATATGATATGCATCACACAATCTCAGATTCATCCAACCAACACAAAGTAATTCAAAGAGTGCCCCAAAGTTTCTACCGGAGAGTCAAGAACGTGTGCCAACTCCTATGCATAGGTTCATGGGAGGAACCCGCAAGTTGGTCACCAAAACATACATCAAGTGGCACATGATATCCCATTGTCACCACAGATAAACACGGTAAGACATACATCAAGTGTTCTTATAAAAGACTCAATCCGATAAGATAACTTCAAAGGGGAAACTCAATTCATCACAAGAGAGTAGAGGGGGAGAAACATCATAAGATCCAACTACAATAGCAAAGCTCAGGATACATCAAGATCGTGTCATAGAGGGAACATGAGAGAGAACACGAGAGAGTGAGATCAAACACATAGCTGCTGGTACATACCCTCATCCCCGAGGGTGAACTACTCCCTCCTCGTCATGGATAGCGCCGGGATGATGAAAATGGCCACCGGTAAGGGGATCCCTCTCCGGCAGGGTGCCAAAACAGGGTCCCGATTGGTTTTTGGTGGCTACAGAGGCTTGCAGCGGCGGAACTCCCGATCTATCTTCTGTTCTGGAAATTTGAGGGTACGTGGGTATATATGGGTGCAGGGGGTACGTCGGTGGACCTCCGGGGTGCTCACGAGGCAGGGGGCGCGCCCCCGCCCTCGTGGGCAGCCCAGGACTCCCCTGACATGCACTCCAAGTCCATTAGGTTGCTTTCCTTCCAAAAATAACTTCTCTAGTTGATTTCGTTCTGTTTTGACTCCGTCTGATATTCCTTTTCCTCGAAACACTGAAATAGGCATAAAACAGCAAATCTGGGGCTGGGCCTCCGGTTAATAGGTTACTCCCAAAAATAATATAAAAGTGGATAATACAGCCCAATATTGCCTAAAACAGTAGATAAAGTAGCATGGAGAAATCAAAAATTATAGATACGTTGGAGACGTATCACGCGCTTGCTGTAAGCATGGGCCCTTCTCATCTGATGATCTTTGCCCATCTCCTATTCAAAAAAAGAACTAAAAAATGATTTCTACCTATCTAACAAGCATTCGGGAAACCCAATTTCGCCATGGGGAGTAATTGGAGTACCTTCGTAGAGGAGGTGGTTGTAGTAAGAGCCTGAAGTTTAAAGAGCATCATCGGTGAGGGAAGTTGGCGAACGAGGCCATCATGACGAGGGAGGACCGCTCTTAGGGGAGTATGGCTGGCTGGGGGAGTTGACACGGAGGACCTCGGCTCTAGCTCTGTCCACCTTGACCGGTCGAATCTGGTGCTGTCACTGCTCCGATATGAGTGGTGGAGCAGCCTTGATTTGTATTCATGCCCTAATTGACTTCGTCCCTGCCCTTGGCAAAAGTGTGACCGGCCGCGGCTTCAGGAGCGGGTAGCTGGGATCGAGGGAAGGGTTACGGTTTTTTCCTTGACGCACAAAACTGGGTTTGAGAAAAAAGAAAAAACAGGGAACATAAGGAACGACGACGTGGCTGCGGGGAACGATGCCCGGAGGAAGGGTTCAACGACAGGGAGCGACGTAAGAGGGGAGAGGGAACCTTATGTTTCTTTTAGGTAGCAGAGAATCCTCTACATCCAACTCCCAATTCAAGTTTGACACCGTCGTCAATAGTACATCTGACTCACCCTTAATTTATGAATCAGTTGTAAGAATGCATTCAAATAAATAAAAATTTACATAGTAACTTCTTTTTGTTGGTTGAACATTTTTACAGTACTCGTGCATGTGCGCAATGCACGTTAACTAATACAACATGGTAAAAATAAAATTTTGAACAATACTTAAATATGCACCGATTTTTATGATTTTGGGATTACATGTATAACTCAGTCATACGAAGATTAACCACAATTAATTATATCATCAGGGGTATATCATTTCCATGATCAAACATATGGCATATTTTACATCGACAAAATTTTCCCAAAGTATTTTTTTGCTTTCACCCAAATGCAAATAAGAAACAATAGAATCCTTCAGAAGTAGAAGATTAATGTACTACAGAAATTTGCAAGAAACGGTTGTGTTGATGGGAAGGGAGGCCACGTTAGCACATACACGCGGGACTGTCATCTGTTTCAATCCAATAAACACAAATCTCTCCTCCCTCGTCATCATAGACATATTCCCGCAGGCAGCCACAATGGGGTAGGTTCATACATATAGGTCGTTGTATAAACGATTAAGGATTATGGTAGCACATGTGATGTTCGAGATCACTCACTTATGTACTTGATTGAGATCCACATGGCATGTGCAGTATCGCATGGACCAGACCGATGGACAGGATGATCACAAGTGCAGTCAAGATGACATGTATGTGTGCGTGCACCACGCTTGCTGTAAGCATAGGCCCTTCTCATCTGATGATCTTTGCCCATCTCCCATTCAAAAAAAGAACTAAAAAATGATTTCTACCTATCTAACAAGCAACCGTGAAAGCCAATTTTTCCATGGGGAGTAATTGGAGTACCTGCGTAGAGTAGGTGGTTGTAGTACGAGCCTGAAGTTTGAAGAGCATCATCGGTGAGGGAAGTTGGCGAACGAGGCCGTCGTGACGAGGGAGGACCACTCTTAGGGGACTACGGCCGGCTGGGGGAGTTGACACGGAGGACCTCGGCTCCAGCTCTGTACACATCGACCGGTCGAATCTGGTGTTGCCACTACTCCGATAAGAGTGGTTGAGCGGGCTTGATTTGTATTCATGCCCTAATTGACTTCGCCCCTGCCCTTGGCAAAAGTGTGACCGGCCGCGACGGCCGCAGTGGCCACTCCTATGGGGGCGTGGAAACCCTTACAGGAAGGCGACTGAATGAGCGGACGGCTTAAGGAGCAGGCTCCTAGGATCGGGGGAAGGGTTACGGTTTTTTTGCTTGACGCACAAAACTGGGTTTGAGAAAAAAGAAAAAACAGGGAACATAAGGAATGACGACGTGGCTGGGGGGAACGATGCCCGGAGGGAGAGTTCGACGAAAGGGAGCGACGTAATAGGGGAGAGGGAACCTTATGTTTCTTTTAGGTAGTAGAGATTAGATGCACTAAGTGAAATAAAACAGTAGCAAAACAATTAATTAAATGTCCTTTTGCAATTAATAAAATGTTAAGATATTTTATTCAGTTACCCAAAATTAATGGGGCAGTAGCATAACTTTAATACTAGATTAGGACTTGCTTTTATATTTTATAAAACTATAGTAAATAGAAAATAAAATAAAACCGTAAAAGGAAAATAAACAAAAACAAACAAAAACAAAAGAAGGAAACTTCCTCCTCCACTGGGCCATGGCCCAGCTGACCTCTAGGCCACCAGGCCGGCCCATCAATCGCACCCATATCCCTCCCACTACTCCTGAAACCCAAACCCCCACCCCCACTTCGCCCCCATTCTCCCCCACTTCCCCCCAATCCCCCTGGATCTGGATCGGGGCAACGGCCACCCCCCATCACCTACCCCATCGTTCCCCCGTCGCCAGGCGCTCGCCGGACCCCGTCGGCGCCGTCCCGTCATCTCTTCCTCGCCTTCCCCCTCGCTCAAGATCACGCCCGAAGGCCGCAGACGCCACGGCCACTGCCGCCCCGCTTGGACCTCGCTGGAGCCGCCTCGCCGGACTGCTTCCTCTCCGTCCCCGTCGTCTCCATCTCCTCCCCGCGCCCGCTGCCTTGTCCCTACACCGATCGGTGAGGCCCATGGCCTCCTCTTCTTTCCTCTATCCCCGTCGTCCGCTCGCGCACACCACGGGCCACGACCATGCATCGCCGTGGACCTACTGCTGCTCCCTCACGCGGTCTACGCCCGCGCCTCGCTCGCCGCTGCCCAAACCGCCCCTGACTTCGCCCACCGGCCACCGCAGCTAGCGCCGGCTCCCCTCGTCCATGTCCATGGCCGCCTTGGCCGAGGCTAGTCGTGCTCCGGCGACCACCTCGCCTTTTGCCGCCTCGCGCGAGGCCACAGCGCGCCTGCTGCTGCCTCCAACGACCACTCCTGCGCTGGCTTCCTTCGCCGGAAATGGCCGGTGAGTCCTGCCCTGGCTACCGGCGTGCTCTGGCGTGCGTGCGCTTGTCGCGACCCGGCGCCCGCGCCCGTTTTCCCTCTGCACCCGGCACCCGTAAAGCCCATTGGCCCAATGACAAGTGGGGCCGTCCCCTAAAACGTTTTTCTAAAAAAAGGAATAGAAAAAAGAATTAAAAAATAAATAAAATAAATTTTAATTAAAATTTTAATTAATTAATTACTCCTGTTTAATTAATCTAATTAACCAGTTAGTTTAATTAAATAGTAATTAGATTAGCTAAATCCTAATTAACCTAAGCAGAGTATGAAAGGTGGGCCCCGCACATCAGTTTGATCAGTCAACACCTCTGTTGACTGCTGACGTCATGCTAACTCAATAATGCTAATTTCGAACTAATTTAATAATAATAATTTAGAAAATGGTTTAAAACTTTAAAAATTAATATAAAATAAACCGTAGCTCAGATGGAAAAACTTTGTACATGAAAGTTGTTCAGAATGACAAGACGAATCCGAATACGCAGCCCGTTCGTTAGCCACGGGTCCCTAGCATAGTGAAACTGCAACATTTCACCTCTAGTTCATCTGTCCGAAAACGCAAAACACCGAGGATACTTTCCCGGATGTTTCTCCCCTTCGTCGGTACCACCTACTACCGCATTAGGGCACACCGAACACCGCGTATTGCCTTGTTACACTTTGTGATGCTTTGTTTGCTCTCTTATTTATTGTGTTCCCTCTCCATTACTTCTTTCCGGTAGACCCCGAGACTGCCGGCGATCCCCAGTTCGACTACAGAGTTGACGACCCCTCCTTGCTAGAGCAACCAGGCAAGCCCCCCCCTTTGATCACCAGATATCGCCTATTCTACCCTCTACTGCTTGCATTAGAGTAGTGTAGCATGTTACTGTTTCGATTAATCCTATTCTATTGCATAGCCTGTCATTGTTGCTACAATTGTTGATACCTTACCCGCAATCCTAAATGCTTAGTATAGGATGCTAGTTTATCATCATTGGCCCTACATTCTTGTCACTCTGCCTTGCTATAATATCGGGCCGTGATCACTCGGGAGGTGATCACGGGTATATACTATACATATATACATACTATATAGGTGGTGAGTATAGTCGGGTCAGCTTGTTGAGTACTCGCAAGTGATTCCGATGTGGGGGCTGGAAGGACAGGTGGCTCCATCCCGGTACAGGTGGGCCTGGGTTCCCGACAGCCCCCGACTGTTACTTTGAGGTCGAGCGACAGGGCAGGTTGAGACCACCTAGGCGAGAGGTGGGCCTGGCCCTGGTCGGCGTTCGCGGTTACTTCATAATAACACGCTTAATGAGATCTTGGTATTTGATCTGAGTCTGGCCACTGGCCTATACATACTAACCAACTACGCGGGAAAGATATGGGCACTCGACGTCGTGGTATCAGCCGAAGCCTTCTTGATGTCAGCGACTGAGCGGCGCGCTCCGGATTGGACCGTAAGCCTGCACTTGTATTAAGGGGGCTAGGTCTTCTTCCGGCCGCATACGCAACATGCAGGTGTGTAATGGGTGATGGGCCCAGACCCCTGCGCATAGGATTTAGACCGGCATGCTGACCTCTCTGTTTTGGCTAGGTAGGGCTGCGACGTGTTGAACTTCCGAGGCCGGGCATGACACAGGAGAGTGTGTCTGACCAAATGGGATCGAGCGTGTTGGGTTATGTGGTGCACCCCTGCAGGGAAGTTGACCTATTTGAATAGCTGTGTCCCTCGATAAAAGGACGACTTGGAGTTGTACATTGACCTTATGACAACTATAACTGGATACTTAATAAAACACACCCAGACAAGTTCCACAGACAACCCGGTGATCGCTTTTCCACAGGGCGATGAGGGGAGGATCGCCGGGTAGGATTATGCTATGCGATGCTACTTGGAGGACTTCAATCTACTCTCTTCTACATGCTGCAAGACGAAGGCTGCCAGAAGCGTAGTCTTTGACAGGATTAGCTATCCTCCTCTTATTCTGGCATTATGCAGTTCAGTCCACCGATATGGCCCTTTACACATATACCCATGCATATGTAGTGTATCTCATTGCTTGCAAGTACATTGGATGAGTACTCATGGTTCCTTTTCTCCCCTTTTTCCTCCTTTCCTTTCTACCTGGTTGACGCAAACAGATGCTGGAGCCCAGGAGCCAGACGCCACCGTCGATGATGACTCCTACTACACTGGAGGTGCCTACTACTACGTGCTGGCCGCTGACGACGACCAGGAGTAGTTTAGGAGGATCCCAGGCAGGAGTACTACGCCTCTTTTGATTTGTATCCCAGTTCGTGCTAGCCATCTTATGGCAACTTGTTTACTTGTGTCTGTACTCAAATATTGTTGCTTCCGCTAACTCATTTATGATCGAGCACTTGTATTCGATCCCTCGAGGCCCCTGGCTTGTATTATGATGCTTGTATGACTTATTTATGTTTTTGGAGTTGTGTTGTGATATCTTCCCGTGAGTCCTTGATCTTGATCGTACATGTTTGCGTGCATGATTAGTGTATGATTGAATCGGGGGCGTCACAAGTTGGTATCAGAGCAGACTGCCGAAGTTGAGTCTAGTCAATGAAAAGTGTTTTACTAACATGGCTGTGCGGCCCATGGGCCCACGTCGCCATTGGGTGACATTAGGATCTTTTATTCCTCGTCTATACTTTGGGACTTTGAGATCTCCTCTATTCGTGTTAAATGATTTTGCTAAAAACAAAACTAACTTTAGGTTCTTGAAAATACTTTCTCCCGGAGAGCCCATCATTTCAGATGATCGCCTATTGTGCTAGAAGATTCTGAAGTTACTCTACGATGTTCTCTCGAGTCTTTGTGCCATCGCATTTGCGATTTCCTTCCATGATCAACCCCTATGAAAACTGCATACATTTTCCATTCATACAATCATTCCCTATTGATCTTGTTATTACAAGATACCCCCGAAATTCTCTTTATTGTTTTGAGAATACTTTGTGCCTACTGCCCTGCAGTTCTTTGCCACGTTAATACCCCTACTGATAATTTCTCGCACTTATCGGGTATCCATTCTTTCCCAAATGATTCATGTATTTCACAACTGTCTTCAAAATACCATTCGATCTTTCGAAAATCCTAAGCAACCTATTGCTCTTGAAATTCTTGCTTGCTTGCATTATGTTTAATCTCATAAGTCTCATAATCTTATTGGCATCCCTTGTCATTATCATTTTGAGTCTGTTGATTCAATATGTTGCGAATGCTCGCAATCCTCAGTCAGATCCTAGAATTCATCCTTCTGAACCAGACGTCATTTGGATATGAGCTGGTTCTTGACCAATCAATGCCTTGATCGGTTGTGCTTCTATGTCTATTGAACTTACTCATTTTTTATCAGAACATTTTCTTTTGATCCCTTGATTTGGAAATCATAAATTCCTTTGCAATTGGGCTTTGAATTAGTCAGTTGTTTCTATACCCCAATGCCTTTGCATTGTCTCTTCTTCTGATTGTGTGACGATGCTCACATCAGCTCCATTGTGGACCGTCAGATCCTTTGGTGTCCTTTGTATACAAAAACCTTGAGAAGTTCTTTCCCTGAAACATAATGCCATTGGTAAATTCTATTCTCTGATAAGGCCAACGATGCTCTGCTTTCGAGCTTGAGTTATTTACTTCCGAACTTTGTAGTATATGTTCCTAAGATACCCGATGGGTTGGACCAATGCCTTCCCTAATCAGTGCAAACCCGAGAGTTTTCACGAGTCATACTCTTTCTGTCACACCCTAGCTAGTCATGCATCAGAATGTGTGCATCATGTTTAAAATTCCATTTAATTTGAAATGGGGATTTGTGAAACCCTCAGAATCATTTTTGAAAATGACCCAAATAAAAATTTCTCCAAAAAGGTTCAAGAAAATGCTCATGTTGCTCTCTGAAAATATTGGACAGAGATAAAAATCAAACCAATATTTTTAAGAGCTCATAGGTATTTATTTTGGGCATTTGGATTTAATGCATAAATATTTGCATTGGAAATATATTAGTTATATATATTAATATATGTCCAAATATTATGCCAATTATAAAGGAGCTCTGGAATAATATATCTAGCTCCTGCAAAAATTGGCATAAGGTAAATAAATGATTTAATATTTTATTTAAATCAAAACAAATGTCAGAAATTAGAAAACAGAAATAAATAAAAGGGAGAACCTTACCTGGGCTCCTCCCTGTGCAGCCCAGCCAGCTGGCCGGCCCAGCCAGCAGGCGGCCCAGCCCGCCTCCCTCCTCTGTCGTCTTCGTCCTCGACAGAGGGAGGGGAGTGTGGCCGGCGCGCGCGCGCGCCACCGCGGCACGCCACCTGCTCGGCTGCCTGCCTGCCCTCCCCTCCTCGTCTGGATGGCCCGGACGACGCCACGCCCTCCCCCTGCTCTCTCTCACTCTCCCTCGGTTCTTCCCTCCTCTCCCTCGCTCTCTCTCTCACGGCCGAACACCACCATCGCCGCCGTTCGCCATAGCAGCCGTCACCGGCCACCCCTCGCCCCTCCGCTGAGCTCAGGAGCTCCGCCTCGACTCCCTCTTCCTCCCCACCAATCCACGGGCCTTCGGAAGCCCTGCATCGCCACCACGTTGCCGTTCCCCTCCTCGGCCACCAGAGATCGTCGCCGTCGAATCGAGAGCTACCGGACGTCCCCGAGCCCGCTAACCATCCCTGCAGCTCCGCGGTGAGCCACTGACCCGATTCCCCCTTGCCTCGTCGTCCCTAGCATCCTGTAGCTGCCGCCCCCTTGAGCTCCGAAGCTCGCCGCCGCCGTGCCTCGTCGCCGTCGTGGCCACAGTCACCGTAGCGCCCAACCGAGCACACCCACGTCCTCACCGCACCGCGTAGAAGCCGTAGGTGCCAACCCCGCATCTCCGCAGCCGTTGTAGCCTCGACCCCGAGCTCAACCGAGCTCCGGCAGCCGCCACGGTCGTCGCCGTCGTCGGTACCGGCCACCTCAGGCACGGCCACCACCACCGTTCGACGCGCGGGAGCAAGGGCTCTCCAACGAGCCCAAGCACGGCCTCGCCCGTGCCCTGTAGCGCGTTTCCGCATCGCGCCGCCGTCTCGGGCCTCGCCGGTGTCATGTCGCCGGTGGGTTTGACCCGTCTGACCTGGGGTTTGACCCCCTCAGGGTCACTGATGCGTGGGCCCCGTCGGCCAGGTGGTCGGATTAGTGCTAATCACTGTTAGTCAACCCCCTGACACTGACCAGTGGGCCCCAGCGCCACTAATTCCTAATTAGGATTAAATTAACCCTGTTAAACCCCCCTGTCACTGACGTGTGGACCCCACACGTCAGGTTTGACCCCAGCCAGCCGCAGTTGACCACTGACGTCATGCTGACGTCATGCTGGCGCAATATTTATATTTCTGGATTTAATTTAAATCAGGAAATTCCAGAATATTATTTAAACTTCAAAAATTCATAACTTTTATTCTGTAACTCCAAATTGGACAAATTATATATGAAAAATGATCAGAAAAATCCAATCTATCCATCTGTACTATTTTCATGCATGATCAAACAAGTTAAATTGATGTTTTAAGCAGAACAAGGAAAAGCACTTTAACAGGCCATGTTTGAGTTTGAAATTTGAATCTTCGATTCAAATTTGTTCAAACCCTTCTGGTTTTAGTTGCATTAGCCCAACACACTCATATTGCCATGTTTCATGCATGCATCATATTGTTGCACATTGTTTGGTGATGGTTGTGTATCGGTGCCCTTTACGACAGGTTCTGCCTCCGAGGAGTACCGTGATTACCCTAACGAAGAACCGTATCAGTGCATCAAACCATCAGGCAAGCAACCAACCATTTGATCATATCGATACAATCCCATGTTCTCGCTCCTGCTCTCTTTTACTGCATTAAGACAACGCGTTTCAAACTGCTGTGTGCTACGGTAGTTGAACCATTTCCTCTGCATGACCTGTCATTGCCACAGTAACTAGATGAAACCCACTAGCATGTGTAGGAGTTGATTGAGCCATATGTATGTGTTGTTCCTACCTTGCTATGCCTGCTATGCTTAGAGTCGTGTCAGGTCTGGTTCATCTGGGTGATGGGCTAGAGTGAAACGTTCATGTCGGTAATGAGAGTGGTGTGGTGAACACGATTTGGTAAAGGTATCGATGAGAGGCCATGTAGGAGTACATGGTGGGTTGTTTCATTGAAGCCGACCTTAAGCCCTGAGATCTGTATGTGTGATTTAAGAATCAGCTACTACCATGCATTGGGCCCGAAACCAATGGACCCTCTCGGCTTCTTATTCACCCTAGTTCTCCGTCCAGGAGTTGCAAGTAGTTTCTGGTGTTTGTAGCCTACTGGAGGCCGTGAACAGCGCTGACCGTAGGGGTGGGCTGTGATGCGGTAGGTACGTGGCCGGGTGTACCGAATACCCGTTAGGTATCTCGGGAACCCTGTTCACATCATTCGGGGCCGTATGGGAAACCTCGGCCGGACTCCCTGCGGATGGAACCTGAATAGGCGATAAACCTGGACTGGAGGCTTAGGTGATTAGGTAGGTCGTGGCCGACACCCACGTTGGGCTTCCGCTTGAAGGTTGCCGAGTACATGTCGTGTAAACGGCGGTAAGTGGTGAGAGCGTGTATGAAGAAGTACACCCCTGCAGGGTTATCATAATCTATTCGAATAGCCGCGTCCGCGGTAAAGGACTACTTGGTTGCCTATACAGTTCATAGACAAGTAAATGGAAACTACTAAAAGCCTCAAGATAAGTGTGAGTGCCGAGGATGGCCCTTCTGTAGGAAGACGAAGGTGGATCCTCGGTAGTGTATTGAAGTGGTGAGTAGTGGACTCGTGTGCGCAAAACCATTTCAAGTTGAAGTATCGTAGGATAGTCTAGCCAGGAGTCAAAGCTGGCTTGCTGCAATAACTCCACCAACCCTTCTTGTTAATATGCATGTATGTAGGATCTGACGTAAGTCTTGCTGAGTACCTTTGTACTCATGTTGCTATAATTTACATTTTACAGAAGACGCTGCAACCCCTTCTGATGGGTTCTATGTAGACATTGACATCAACGAGTAGGCTAAAGGCCCAGGTGGTGACCCTGAGCTTGTGAAGGACCATGTAGTATAGCTAGGCTTTCCAAGCCTCTTTTATTTTACTAGTTGTCTGTACTCAGACAAGTTACTTCCGCTGCTGGTTTGTATGACTGTATGACTTGACTGTTGGGTCGTGAGACCCGTACCTTTGTGTATGTTATGTATGGCTCCCTGAGCCTTAAATAAAGTACTTGTGTCGTAGAGTCATGTTGTGATGCTTCGTTGTATTTGCACATATCGAGCATATTGTGTGTATGATTGAAATGCTTGGTATGTGTGGGATCTGACTATCTAGTTGTTTATCTTTAGTAGCCTCTCTTACCGGGAAATGTCTCCTAGTGTTACCGCTGAGCCATGGTAGCTTGCTACTGCTCTGGAACACTTAGGCTGGCCGGCATGTGTCCTTCTTCGTTCTTGTGTCTGTCCCTTCGGGGAAATGTCACGCTTTGAGTACCGGAGTCCTGTTAGCCCGCTACAGCCCGGTTTACCGGAGTCCTGCTAGCCCAGTGCTACAGCCCGGACCCACTTGCTGATGACCGACACGTTCGAAGCTGGGTCATGGATGCCTGTCCCTGTAAGTCTGTGCCACTTTGGGTTTACGACTAGTCATGTCAGCCCGGGCTCCTTATCATATAGATGCTAGCGACACTATCATATACGTGAGCCAAAAGGCGCAAACGGTCCCGGGCAAAGGTAAGGCGACACCCGTGGGAATACCGTGCGTGAGGCCGCAAAGTGATATGAGGTGTTACCGGCTAGATCGATGTGACATCGAGTCGGGGTCCTGACAGCGTTGGCATCAGAGCCGGACTGCCTGTAGGTTCTCCAAGCCAAACTGGTCGATGTTGAGTCTAGAAATTCTTTAGTTATATGTAGGGGAATTGTTTGTGGGATGGAACGTAAGGCTCTTTTACTCCTTTATCTTATGACATTCTGATCTGAGTCAGCCCATTCTTCCACCGGGGGTTAAGGAATTAGGATCTATTCTCTCTATCAGGATCACGTGTTACTAATCAGTAGTACCTTATAGTTTTGATGGTTACAAGCCTAGTTCAGTTCTATTACCACATTATGTTGCTAGGATGGTCTCAGAACTTGGTATGATGATGTTGAGTGTGTATGAAATCCCTTGTCAAATGTCTCAAAATCCTTCTTGAGCATTTACAGCTGTTATGCTGCCGAAATTTTGCTAGAAATTCTAATGCCTTTGCATTATGATTGTGCTTTCAGATGGCCACTCGCGACCTCAATCAAGTGGTTCGCCTGACTCGATGCCTAGATGTACCCGGCCATACTGCCAAGTTGGTCAGGGTAATGACTGAGGCTGGATACTGCTGGTATCATGAGTACACGGTCGAAGAGCAATTTCGGGACTTCAATCAAAGCCAGTATCTCTGCACTGTCAGGATATTTCCATCTTATCCTGGATCCACCGAGCCCCTTCACTGCTCCTATGGACTCGGGGTTACTATTGAGATGGCTGTGCAGGACGCCGCCTACTCTATGATGACCATTATGCGAGTCAGATCTGGTCTATTTCGGGACTCTGATTTCCGGTATATGCCAGGGTCACTTCCGGGAGCACAAGGGTATCTCCAGGCTATCTATGCTGACCCCACTCAGGAGGATTCACGGACTCGCACCACTGCTGAGATGCTCGAGGATAAGGACCGTGAAAATCGGGCCTTGAGGTTAGAGCTCTTCAATACCCGTGCTGACCACTGGGCCACTTTGACTCGGTTCGCACCGGCGGTGCAAGCTGGATATTCAGATATGCGCGATCTCTATCCTGTGAGATCTGCTCTGCCAGACGTGATGGGTTGGCGTGATGTAGGAGGCATCACCCCACCTCGCGGTCCCCGCAGGCCACCGTCTGTTGGTCCAAGGCCTCATCCTTGCCCCTATGGTCCACAAGCTCCGCGAGATCGTCTGTTTCCGGATGATCATGTTGAGCTTCCAGGCTATGGAGGTGACTTCTACGAGGACTACTACGGATCGGTCTGAGTTAGTGGTAGTATCACTAGTTCGCACTAGCTGTGTCGTCTATCGTCCCGCGTGACTCGTGGGATATGACCTAGTTTGTACTCTTCCTGGAGGTGTAGAAAAATAATGTATAGGAGCTTGGGATGCCTCCGATGAGATGTAATCCTCTTTCACCGTAATAGTACTCTGTTTGGTCTTGTACTAAACCCTGTATGGTGTGTATGACGATAGAATAAAAGAAGCAGTTTCTGTATCTATCATGTCATACGGATGATCATCTTGCATTCCGAGTTATTCCTTACATTTCGTATCCTATGTTGGAATTTTATCATCCTGACTAAATCATTGTCTTGTTTACCTAGGATGGTCAACACGCGCACTAACCCTGCTCCTCAAGAGCAGGCCGAAGGCAGTGAAGTCAGGGATGCAAATCTGCCTCATCCTCCTTCCCTAGCCGAGGTTATGATGGAAGCTGAGAGAAACAAGCGGGAGACCAACCGTTTGTTGGAGCGTATTGAACAGAACACGGCACACCATCAGAGGACTAACGTGGTGTCACTCAGTGATTTTATCAAATTACATCCACCCACGTTCCACCACTCCGTCGAGCCTCTCGACGCTGATGACTGGCTTCGCAGTATCTCTCACAAGCTGCGTTCCGCGCTAGTAGCTGAGGCTGACAAGGTCACCTTTGCTGCATATCATCTTGAAGGCCCCGCCAGTCTATGGTGGGAGAATTATGGAGCTATGCGCCCAGCGGGCCATGTCACTACTTGGGCTGAGTTCAGCGAGGCTTTCCGTGAACATCACATTCCGGAGGGTCTCATGGACCGTAAACGTGAGGAATTTTGCAGTTTCACTCAGGGCCGACTTTCTGTGGATGCTTACAGCAGGGAGTTTGGTAACCTCGCACGATATGCAACCGAGGAAGTTTCTACTGACGCCAAGAAGCAAGCAAGGTTCCGTAAGGGCCTTAGTCCTGAGCTTCGCCGTGACCTCCGTCTGCATGAGTGCACATCTTTTCAGAAACTTGTCAACAAAGCCATCAGTGCTGAAACTGGTCAGACTGACTATGACGCAACACGCAAGCATGGCCGTGACATGGGTTCCTCATCCGGTGCTGGTCCTCAGAAGCGCCGCGTGTGGGTACCCAACACTGCCCTGCCACCCAGGTTCACACCGAGGCCATCCTTCCAGGCGCCTCGCCCCGTTCAACAGTCTGCACCAACCAAGCCCTATGGGGGTCCAACCAATAATGCTCCTCCACGTACCAGTTCCGTGACTTGTTTCAAGTGTGGGGAATCTGGTCACTATATGCGTGAGTGTCCCCAGACCAACCCCAACCAGTCTGCTAAAGATGTTGGCCGTGGCAAGCCGACAGGGAAAGTGTTCCACGCCAAGCCGGTCACCGCTTCACGTGGCCATGTCAACTGTATCTCTGCCGAAGAAGCTCAAGAGGATCCCAACGTCGTTCTCGGTACGCTTCTTGTTAATTGCCACCCGGCATCTGTTCTTTTCGATACAGGAGCCTCTCATTCATTCATATCCGAGAACTATGCTCGTTTGCATAACACCGCATTCTGTGACATGCCATCCATTATGGAAATTTCTACTCCCGGGTCTAGATGGCAGACCTCTAGGGTAAGTTATGGAAATGAAATCCAAGTCGACAGACTTGTTTTTCTTGCATCTTTGATAGCCCTTAAATTTTCAGATATTAATATCATTTTGGGTATGGACTGGATGTCAGCTCATCAAGCCAAAATTGATTGCTTCTTTAGGACTGTTCAACTCACCCATCCTTCGGGGAAGATAGTCAATGTCTTGACCCGAATAGCCAAGGGACAGTTATTTTCTCTTAACGCCAGCCCTTTGCCAGACCTTGAGGACGTTCCGGTAGTCCGTGACTTCCCGGATGTCTTTCCAGAGGAATTGCCAGGTGTTCCACCTGACAGGGATGTTGAGTTCGTAATAGACCTCATTCCAGGAACCGTTCCGATTGCTAGAAGACCCTATAAGATGGCACCACTAGAGCTAGCCGAGCTTAAGAAACAACTCGATGAGTCCTTGAAAAAGGGTTTCATCCGACCTAGCTCATCTCCGTGGGCTTGCCCCGTCCTATTCGTCAAGAAGAAGGATGGTACGGACCGGATGGTTGTAGATTACCGACCTGTCAATTTGGTCACAATCAAGAACAAATATCCGCTTCCCAGGATCAACGACCTGTACGATCAGCTCGCTGGATCCTCAGTCTTCTCCAAGATGGATTTGAGGTTGGGCTACCATCAAATCAAAATCAGAAACGGGGACATTCCTAAAACGGCCTTTGTTACTCGTTATGGCCAATACGAGTACACCGTCATGTCCTTCGGTTTAACCAACGCTCCAGCCACCTTTTCTCGGTTAATGAACTCAATCTTCATGGAGTATTTGGATAAATTCGTCGTGGTTTACCTCGATGATATACTCATCTACTCCAAGAGCGAGGAAGAACATGCCGAACATCTAAGGCTAGTGTTGAAGAAACTTCGAGAGCATCGCCTTTATGCCAAATTTTCTAAATGTGAATTCTGGTTGTCAGAAGTGACCTATCTGGGTCATGTAATATCTGGTAAAGGTATTGCTGTTAATCCTGAGCGAGTTCAAGCCGTCCTTAATTGGACTCCACCTGAATCGGTCAAGCAAGTTCGGAGTTTTCTAGGCTTAGCGAGCTATTGTCGTCGCTTTGTCGAGAACTTCTCCAAAGTTGCTAAACCTCTAACCGAACTCCTCAAGAAAGATAAGAAGTTCGAATGGACTCCACAATGTGAGCACAGCTTTCAGGAACTGAAAAGACGCCTGACCTCTGCTCCCGTGCTGGTACCGCCAGACTTCTCCAAGGACTTTGTTATCTACTGCGACGCCTCGCGACAAGGACTAGGTTGCATTCTTATGCAAGATCGACACGTAATTGCTTACGCTTCACGACAATTGCACCCACATGAGGAGAATTATCCTACTCATGATCTAGAGCTTGCAGCCGTAGTCTATGCACTTAAGACCTGGCGACATTACCTCCTCGGTAATCGTTGCGAAATATTCACTGATCACCAAAGTCTGAAGTACATTTTCACCCAACCGGATTTGAATCTCAGGCAGAGACGTTGGGTTGAATTGATCACAGACTTCGACTTAGGAATAACCTACACCCCAGGGAAAGCCAACGTCATGGCTGATGCGCTAAGTCGTAAATCTTATTGTAACAACCTGATGTTACAACAAAGTCAACCGCTTCTCCATGAGGAATTTCGGAAGCTTAACCTTCACATTGTTCCTCAAGGTTTTCTTTCCACCTTGGTGGCAAAACCTACTCTTACGGATCAAATCATCGCTGCCCAAAAGCGAGATAAGGGAATATCTAAAATCAAAGAGAACATTGCTAGCGGAGGTGCTAGTTGTTTCTCCACAAATGACCATGGTGTTGTGTACTTTGAGAACCGTCTAGTGGTTCCCAAGAACCAGCATCTACGGCAGTTGATCCTTAAGGAGGCTCATGAATCTCCTCTCAAACTCCGGGATCCAAATGGCAAACCTCTAGAGTAAGCCATGGAAATGAAATCCAAGTCGACAGACTTGTTTTTCTCGCATCTTTGATAGCCCTTAAATCTTCAGATATTAATATCATTTTGGGTATGGACTGGATGTCAGCTCATCAAGCCAAAATTGATTGCTTCTCTAGGACTGTTCAACTCACCCATCCTTCGGGTAAGATAGTCAATGTCTTGACCCGAATAGCCAAGCGACAATTATATTCTCTTAACGCCAGCCCCTTGCCAGATCTTGAGGACGTGCCGGTAGTCTGTGACTTTCCGGATGTCTTCCCAGAGGAATTGCCAGGTGTTCCACCTGACAGGGATGTTGAGTTCGTAATAGATCTCATTCCAGGAACCATTCCGATTGCTAGAAGACCCTATAAGATGGCACCCCTAGAACTAGCCGAGCTTAAGAAACAACTCGATGAGTCCTTGAAAAAGGGTTTCATCCGACCTAGCTCATCTCCGTGGGCTTGCCCCGTCCTATTCGTTAAGAAGAAGGATGGTACGGACCGGATGGTTGTAGATTACCGACCTGTCAATTTGGTCACAATCAAGAACAAATATCCACTTCCCAGGATCAACGACCTGTACGATCAGCTCGCTGGATCCTCAGTCTTCTCCAAGATGGATTTGAGGTTGGGCTACCATCAAATCAAAATCAGAAACGGGGACATTCCTAAAACGGCCTTTGTTACTCGTTATGGCCAATACGAGTACACCGTCATGTCCTTCGGTTTAACCAACGCTCCAGCCACTTTTTCTCGGTTAATGAACTCAATCTTCATGGAGTATTTGGATAAATTCGTCGTGGTTTACCTCGATGATATACTCATCTACTCCAAGAACGAGGAAGAACATGCCGAACATCTAAGGCTAGTGTTGAAGAAACTTCGAGAGCATCGCCTTTATGCCAAATTTTCTAAATGTGAATTCTGGTTGTCAGAAGTGACCTATCTGGGTCATGTAATATCTGGTAAAGGTATTGCTGTTAACCCTGAGCGAGTTCAAGCCGTCCTTAATTGGACTCCACCTGAATCGGTCAAGCAAGTTCGGAGTTTTCTGGGCTTAGCGAGCTATTGTCGTCGCTTTGTCGAGAACTTCTCCAAGGTTGCTAAACCTCTAACCGAACTCCTCAAGAAAGATAAGAAGTTCGAATGGACTCCACAATGTGAGCACAGCTTTCAGGAACTCAAAAGACGCCTGACTTCTGCTCCCGTACTGGTACCGCCAGACTTCTCCAAGGATTTTGTTATCTACTGCGACGCCTCGCGACAAGGACTAGGTTGCATTCTCATGCAAGATCGACACGTAATTGCCTACGCTTCACGGCAATTACACCCACATGAGGAGAATTATCCTACTCATGATCTAGAGCTTGCAGCCGTAGTCTATGCACTTAAGACCTGGCGACATTACCTCCTCGGTAATCGTTGCGAAATATTCACTGATCACCAAAGTCTGAAGTACATTTTCACCCAACCGGATCTGAATCTCAGGCAAAGACGTTGGGTTGAGTTGATCACAGACTTCGACTTAGGAATAACCTACACCCCAGGGGAAGCCAACGTCATGGCTGATGCGCTAAGTCGTAAATCTTATTGTAACAACCTGATGTTACAACAAAGTCAACCGCTTCTCCATGAGGAATTTCGGAAGCTTAACCTTCACATTGTTCCTCAAGGTTTTCTTTCCACCTTGGTGGCAAAACCTACCCTTACGGATCAGATTATCAAAGCACAGAAGGTAGATCCGGGAATTTCCCGCATCAAGAGAAACATCCAGAAAGGAATTGCGAATTGCTTCTCCATTAATGATCAAGGGGTCGTATACTTCGGGAATCGACTAGTGGTTCCCAAAGTGTGAAACCTGAGGCGATTGATCCTTAAGGAAGCTCATGAATCTCCTCTCACCATTCATCCCGGTAGTACTAAGATGTATCAGGACCTACGCCAGAGGTTCTGGTGGACTAGGATGAAGAGAGAAATTGCTTAGTATATTGCTAATTGCGATGTCTGTCGTCGTGTAAAAGCAGAGCATCAACGGCTTGCTGGCACCCTTCAACCCTTAGCTATTCCTGAATGGAAATGGGATAAAATTGGTATGGATTTCATTACCGGTTTTCCCAGGACCAAGAGAGGGAATAATGCTATTTTCGTCATTGTCGATCGTCTTTCCAAAGTAGCCCATTTCTTACCTGTTCGTGAGAGTATAACCGCTAGTCAGCTGGCAGACTTATACATCTCCCGAATAGTGTCCCTCCATGGTGTTCCTTTGGAAATTAACTCGGATCGAGGAAGTCTTTTCACCTCTCGATTTTGGGAAAGTTTCCAAAATGCTATGGGAACCCGTCTCTCCTTTAGCACCGCCTTCCACCCTCAGTCGAGTGGTCAAGTGGAACGCGTCAACCAGATTCTAGAAGACATGCTTCGAGCCTCTGTTATCTCATTCGGAATGGACTGGGAGAAGTGCCTTCCATTTGCCGAATTCGCTTACAACAACAGCTATCAGTCTAGCTTGGGTAAAGCCCCTTTTGAAGTTCTCTATGGACGACGGTGTCGAACACCCCTTAACTGGTCAGAGACCGGGGAAAGACAATTCTTTGGCCCGGATATGATTCAAGAAGCAGAAGAACAAGTTCGTATCGTTCGTGAAAAGTTGAAAACAGCCCAATCTCGTCAAAAGAGTCAATATGACCGAAAACATAAGGCTATGACTTTCGAGGTTGACGAGAAGGCTTATCTTCGGGTCACCCCTCTGAAGGGAACCCATCGTTTCGGTATCAAAGGCAAATTGGCTCCTCGTTACATTGGACCTTTTCGCATTCTCGCCAAACGAGGAGAAGTTGCCTACCAGTTGGAACTACCTCCGCACCTCTCCAGAGTCCACGATGTCTTCCACGTTTCTCAACTCAGGCGTTGCTTCTCGGATCCTATCCGTGAAGTGGACCACGAAATGCTTGATCTCCAAGATAATCTTACATATCGAGAGTACCCCATTCGTATCCTCGATCAGGCCGAACGTACCACCCGACGTCATAATATCAAGTTTCTCAAAGTACAATGGTCGCACCATTCTGAGGATGAAGCAACTTGGGAAAGGGAGGATCGTCTTCGACTTGAATATCCCGCCTTCTTCCCGGAGGAACCCAAATCTCGGGACGAGATTCTTTTGAGTGGGGGTGAGTTGTCACACCCTAGCTAGTCATGCATCAGAATGTGTGCATCATGTTTAAAATTCCATTTAATTTGAAATGGGGATTTGTGAAACCCTCAGAATCATTTTTGAAAATGACCCAAATAAAAATTTCTCCAAAAAGGTCCAAGAAAATGCTCATGTTGCTCTCTGAAAATATTGGACAGAGATAAAAATCAAACCAATATTTTCAAGAGCTCATAGGTATTTATTTTGGGCATTTGGATTTAATGCATAAATATTTGCATTGGAAATATATTAGTTATATATATTAATATATGTCCAAATATTATGCCAATTATAAAGGAGCTCTGGAATAATATATCTAGCTCCTGCAAAAATTGGCATAAGGTAAATAAATGATTTAATATTTTATTTAAATCAAAACAAATGTCAGAAATTAGAAAACAGAAATAAATAAAAGGGAGAACCTTACGTGGGCTCCTCCCTGTGCAGCCCAGCCAGCTGGCCGGCCCAGCCAGCAGGCGGCCCAGCCCGCCTCCCTCCTCTGTCGTCTTCGTCCTCGACAGAGGGAGGGGAGTGTGGCCGGCGCGCGCGCGCGCCACCGCGCCACGCCACCTGCTCGGCTGCCTGCCTGCCCTCCCCTCCTCGTCTGGATGGCCCGGACGACGCCAAGCCCTCCCCCCTGCTCTCTCTCACTCTCCCTCGGTTCTTCCCTCCTCTCCCTCGCTATCTCTCTCACGGCCGAACACCACCATCGCCGCCGTTCGCCATAGCAGCCGTCACCGGCCACCCCTCGCCCCTCCGCTGAGCTCAGGAGCTCCGCCTCGACCCCCTCTTCCTTCCCACCAATCCACGGGCCTCCGGAAGCCCTGCATCGCCGCCACGTCGCCGTTCCCCTCCTCGGCCACCGGAGATCGTCGCCGTCGAATCGAGAGCTGCCGGACGTCCCCGAGCCCGCTAACCATCCCTGCAGCTCCGCGGTGAGCCACTGACCCGATTCCCCCTTGCCTCGTCGTCCCTAGCATCCTGTAGCTGCCGCCCCCTTGAGCTCCGAAGCTCGCCGCCGCCGTGCCTCGTCGCCGTCGTGGCCACAGTCACCGTAGCGCCCAACCGAGCACACCCACGTCCTCACCGCACCGTGTAGAAGCCGTAGGTGCCAACCCCGCATCTCCGCAGCCGTTGTAGCCTCGACCCGAGCTCAACCGAGCTCCGGCAGCCGCCACGGTCGTCGCCGTCGTCGGTACCGGCCACCTCAGGCTCGGCCACCACCACCGTTCGACGCGCGGGAGCAAGGGCTCTCCAACGAGCCCAAGCACGGCCTCGCCCGTGCCCTGTAGCGCGTTTCCGCATCGCGCCGCCGTCTCGGGCATCGCCGGCGTCATGTCGCCGGTGGGTTTGACCCGTCTGACCTGGGGTTTGACCCCCCCAGGGTCACTGACGCGTGGGCCCCGTCGGCCAGGTGGTCGGATTAGTGCTAATCACTGTTAGTCAACCCCCTGACACTGACCAGTGGGCCCCAGCGCCACTAATTCCTAATTAGGATTAAATTAACCCTGTTAAACCACCCTATCACTGACGTGTGGACCCCACACGTCAGGTTTGACCCCAGCCAGCCGCAGTTGACCACTGACGTCATGCTGACGTCATGCTGGCGCAATATTTATATTTCTGGATTTAATTTAAATCAGGAAATTCCAGAATATTATTTAAACTTCAAAAATTCATAACTTTTATTCTGTAACTCCAAATTGGACAAATTATATATGAAAAATGATCAGAAAAATCCAATCTATCCATCTGTGCTATTTTCATGCATGATCAAACAAGTTAAATTGATGTTTTAAGCAGAACAAGGAAAAGCACTTTAAAAGGCCATGTTTGAGTTTGAAATTTGAATCTTCGATTCAAATTTGTTCAAACCCTTCTGGTTTTAGTTGCATTAGCCCAACACACTCATATTGCCATGTTTCATGCATGCATCATATTGTTGCACATTGTTTGGTGATGGTTGTGTATCGGTGCCCTTTACGACAGGTTCTGCCTCCGAGGAGTACCGTGATTACCCTAACGAAGAACCGTATCAGTGCATCGAACCATCAGGAAGCAACCAACCATTTGATCATATCGATACAATCCCATGTTCTCGCTCCTGCTCTCTTTTACTGCATTAAGACAACGCGTTTCAAACTGCTGTGTGCTACGGTAGTTGAACCATTTCCTCTGCATGACCTGTCATTGCCACAGTAACTAGATGAAACCCACTAGCATGTGTAGGAGTTGATTGAGCCATATGTATGTGTTGTTCCTACCTTGCTATGCCTGCTATGCTTAGAGTCGTGTCAGGTCTGGTTCATCTGGGTGATGGGCTAGAGTGAAACGTTTATGTCGGTAATGAGAGTGGTGTGGTGAACACGATTTGGTAAAGGTATCGATGAGAGGCCATGTAGGAGTACATGGTGGGTTGTTTCATTGAAGCCGACCTTAAGCCCTGAGATCTGTATGTGTGATTTAAGAATCAGCTACTACCATGCATTGGGCTCGAAACCAATGGACCCTATCGGCTTCTTATTCACCCTAGTTCTCCGTCCAGGAGTTGCAAGTAGTTTCTGGTGTTTGTAGCCTACTGGAGGCCGTGAACAGCGCTGACCGTAGGGGTGGGCTGTGATGCGGTAGGTACGTGGCCGGGTGTACCGAATACCCGTTAGGTATCTCGGGAACCCTGTTCACATCGTTCGGGGCCATATGGGAAACCTCGGCCGGACTCCCTGCGGATGGAACCTGAATAGGCGATAAACCTGGACTGGAGGCTTAGGTGATTAGGTAGGTCGTGGCCGACACCCACGTTGGGCTTCCGCTTGAAGTTTGCCGAGTACATGTCGTGTAAACGGCGGTAAGTGGTGAGAGCGTGTATGAAGAAGTACACCCCTGCAGGGTTATCATAATCTATTCGAATAGCCGCGTCCGCGGTAAAGGACTACTTGGTTGCCTATACAGTTCATAGACAAGTAAATGGAAACTACTAAAAGCCTCAAGATAAGTGTGAGTGCCGAGGATGGCCCTTCCGTAGGAAGACGAAGGTGGATCCTCGGTAGTGTATTGAAGTGGTGAGTAGTGGACTCGTGTGCGCAAAACCATTTCAAGTTGAAGTATCGTAGGATAGTCTAGCCAGGAGTCAAAGCTGGCTTGCTGCAATAACTCCACCAACCCTTCTTGTTAATATGGATGTATGTAGGATCTGATGTAAGTCTTGCTGAGTACCTTTGTACTCATGTTGCTATAATTTACATTTTACAGAAGACGCTGCAACCCCTTCTGATGGGTTCTATGTAGACATTGACATCAACGAGTAGGCTAAAGGCCCAGGTGGTGACCCTGAGCTTGTGAAGGACCATGTAGTATAGCTAGGCTTTCCAAGCCTCTTTTATTTTACTAGTTGTCTGTACTCAGACAAGTTACTTCCGCTGCTGGTTTGTATGACTGTATGACTTGAATGTTGGGTCTTGAGACCCGTACCTTTGTGTATGTTATGTATGGCTCCCTGAGCCTTAAATAAAGTACTTGTGTCGTAGAGTCATGTTGTGATGCTTCGTTGTATTTGCACATATCAAGAATATTGTGTGTATGATTGAAATGCTTGGTATGTGTGGGATCTGACTATCTAGTTGTTTATCTTTAGTAGCCTCTCTTACCGGGAAATGTCTCCTAGTGTTACCGCTGAGCCATGGTAGCTTGCTACTGCTCTGGAACACTTAGGCTGGCCGGCATGTGTCCTTCTTCATTCCTGTGTCTGTCCCTTCGGGGAAATGTCACGCTTTGAGTACCGGAGTCCTGTTAGCCCGCTAAAGCCCGGTTTACCGGAGTCCTGCTAGCCCAGTGCTACAGCCCGGACCCACTTGCTGATGACCGACACGTTCGAAGCTGGGTCATGGATGCCTGTCCCTGTAAGTCTGTGCCACTTTGGGTTTACGACTAGTCATGTCAACCCGG
Source organism: Triticum aestivum (assembly GCF_018294505.1). Taxonomy (NCBI): domain Eukaryota; kingdom Viridiplantae; phylum Streptophyta; class Magnoliopsida; order Poales; family Poaceae; genus Triticum; species Triticum aestivum. The sequence goes on along the minus strand of NC_057810.1, from coordinate 77,638,021 downwards.
GCTCCTTATCATATGGATGCTAGCGACACTATCATATACGTGAGCCAAAAGGCGCAAACGGTCCCGGGCAAAGGTAAGGCGACACCCGTGGGAATACCGTGCGTGAGGCCGCAAAGTGATATGAGGTGTTACCGGCTAGATCGATGTGACATCGAGTCGGGGTCCTGACACTTTCGGTGTTCTACCAGATAAAATTCCAACACTACAGCTTTATCAAAGCGAGAGGTGAATGAAATGTTATGCATTAAAGAAGTGGGAGTCGACCTTGAACTTTGTGTTCATGCCCATGAAAACGATGTAGACCGTCTCGGAAGCTTCTTACAAAATCATTATCCAGTTGCATGATTATTTCGGTATTCTTGAATTGATTCCTTACAGTTATGGTTTCGACCATGTTATCCTGATCTCATATATCTGATGGGAATTCATTCCAGTGCCTCGTCTATTTTTGGCAAGGTTAAAGTATCTGCTGTCACGGGTCAATGACCCGGTTATACTTCTATCATGTTTTACCTTCGAGTATTACCCCCTGGTATCTCGAAGATGTCATGCCATTGCACCACATCTTACTAACTTTGTTGAAGTAATGTCTTTCCTTACCGTAATCAGTCTACGGGTTCTGGACTGTTGTCAACCGAGGACACCGACTAGTGAAATTATTCCGCACTACAAATCAAATACCCCTAGTATTTTGACTAAGAAATTCTGAACTCAATCTGGTCATTCCTAGACTATCGGCTGCATCCTGGTCTTGCTATCTTAACTGTGCTACTTCTTCCTCCTCTGTTGCACGAATTCTTCAGTGTGTGAGCACGACTTACGTCGAGCTTTCAACATCATGTTGCTTGTCTTGAAAGGCAACTTTGGTTCCGAGCTTGCATCTTATAGATTGATCCTATAACTAGCCACTTCGTCATTTCCTTGCTTGTTGCCATTGTTATTTGATTGCATCCTCTTGAAACCTCCCAGCAAGTGTGTCAGATCACTTTCAACACTTTGACTTCTTCCGAGATGTCAACTGTGTTCATGATGAGAAATACCCCTTGCCCTTGATGATTTTTATTATCATCGACAACACCCTTGATTTGCTTTCATCGTGAACTTGTCCACATTATGAATACAACTTGCTCTCCAGCTAGTGTTGTGTTCTGCCTTGAAGTATTACTGACTTTTATGTCGAGAATGTTGTGGGGGAAGTGCTCCACCTCTTAGAAATTTCTCGGTATGATGATACTTCTCGCTATCACCATTCTTCCTTCGTCCCTGTGTTGTTTTTAACCGGGATACCAATATGCTAACGATGTTGTTTGAGTTCTGTACTTCTAGAAACCCTATTGCTTTGAAGTCAATGATCGATAGTTCGTTCTTAGACTGTTGGTTATTGAATCGTCACTCTAACATTGATCTTGCTGCCTAAGGTCATATTTCGGGCACACCTTTCAACTAATGATTGATGGTGTATGTTTTCCTTGAGCATACAACATTATATCATTTGAATTGACAATTGTCATCTTCTTGTTCACCTTATTGTGGGAATCCATCCATTTTGCAATCTCGATGCTATGTCGCTGAGTCCATCAGCCACCTCCTCATCCTCTCCTTGGTTTAATAATGAACTATTGTTTCAGGAACCCACTCCCATAGTTCATTTCCCGAAAATCTTCCAATGTCATTTGTTCTATTTGTGTCGCACCTTTACTTCTCGGACATCCTGAGTCTGAGGTATCATGACACCAATCGGATCTGAATCTCGGTCGGTTATGATGGTTGGGACAACTTTCCAGGAGTTATGATGTTGGTCCTTTGATGACCTGGTAATATGATGTCCTGCCTAGCACACCTGGCTGGAGGACCTATCATTATAATTTCTTTTGCAAGGATAACCATTCTTCCTAGAGTAAATTGTAAGACTTATTTTATAAGTTGCTCCTGATGGATCATTTGTGTATCCAAAGTTTGGCCCTTTATTGAAACACCATATCATTGCTACCTCGAAGCATGACTATTGTCACGCCCAATATGCGACCCTATCCAAAAGGAACTCGAAGGTCCCACCAAGGATAGACCCGCATATTGAAACACTTTTGCAAGGTGGATATCATTACATCAACATTACATAATAGATGGGGATACATACATAAGGCATACAATGCCACACATATACAACATCATCATTAATAAGATCAACATCCCTCTAAGGATGAATCACAAACAGAAACTCAAATGACATCCACCCTGCTAGCCCAGGCTGCCGACCTGGAACCTATCCCCTGATCGAAGAAGAAGCAGAAGAAGAACTCCAATACAAGCAAACATCGCTCTCGCGTCACGATCATCGCAAAACCTGTACCTGCAACTGTTGTTGTAGTAATCTGTGAGCCACGAGGACTCAGCAATCCCATTACCATGGGTATCAGGACTAGCAAAGCTTAAAGGAAAGGAAGGGGTAAAGTGGTGAGGCTGCAGCAGCGACTAAGCATATATGGTGGCTAACATACGCAAATAAGAGTGAGAAGAGAGCAAGAAGAACGGTCGTGAAGCTAGCAATGATCAAGAAGTGATCCTGAACTCCTACTTACGTCAAACATAACCCAGAAACCGTTTTCACCTCCCGGACTCCGCCGAGAAGAGACCATCACGGCTACACATGCGGTTGATGCGTTTTAATTCGGATATGGTGTCAAGTTATCTACAACCGGACATTAACAAAATCCCTTCTGCCTATAACCGCAGGCACGACTTTTGAAAGATTATACCCTGCAGGGGTGTCCCAACTTAGCCCATGACAAGCTCTCGCGATTAACGAAGGAATAGACCTTCTCCCAGGAAGACCCGATCAGACTCGGAATCCCGGTTTACAAGACATTTCGACAATGGTAAAACAAGACCAGCAAAGCCGCCCGATGCGCCGACAATCCCGATAAGAGCTGCACATATCTCGTTCTCAGGGCAACACCGAATGAGCAATCCGTACAACTAAAACCAGACCTCAAGTTTCCCTGAGGGGGCGCTGCAAATTGCTCTAGTTCGGACCAACACTTAGACAAGCACTGGCCCGGGGGGGCTGTAATAAAGATGACCCTTGGGTTAATTACTCCCAAGGGAAATATAGGTGGTGGTGAGGCAAATGGTAAAACCAAGGTTGGGCCTTGCTGGAGGAGTTTTATTCAAAGCGAACTATCAAGGGGGTCCCATAAATCACCCGACCGCGTAAGGAACGCAAAATCCGGGAACATAACACCGGTATGACGGAAACTAGGGCGGCAAGAGTGGAAGAAAACATCAGGCATAAGGCCGAGCCTTCCACCCTTCACTACTAGGAAAAGGCCTACTAATGGCGCACCTAATTTGGCCATTAATGGCGCATCAGTGGTGCGCCATTAGTGACATGCCATTAGTATATTTTACTAATGGCGCACCACTGGTGCGCCATTAGTATCTGGTATACTAATGGCGCACCACTGGATGCGCCATTAGTATATACAACAGTGCGCCATTAGTATGCCTCCCAGGGGGCCATGTATACCCAGGTGCTTTGGCATACTAATGGCGCACAATAGCAAGATGCGCCATTAGTAACTTTGGCATACTAATGGCGCACTGTCTAATGATGCGCCATTAGTATCCTTTGGCATACTAATGGCGCACTGTGGTGTGATGCGCCATTTGTATGAATATTAGGTTTTTTTTATTTTTTTATTTTCTGTTTTTTGCACAGGTTACAAAATGTATAATTGGACAAAATATAGACAACACACATCAACAACAGATTCATCGAATACAATAGAAGATTAGTCTCTGAATACAATTCATCATATTAGTCTCCGAATTGAAAAGACCGAACAAAGATAGAACATTATATTACAAGTCTCGAGACCGCGAGTAGCGAGTTTGTCTTCACATTACAAGTCGATATCGATCATCTAAACTACCATCACATAGAAGAGAGCTGCGGTCATCACGATGAGCATCATCACGATGAAACTCGTCTTCATCCGGTTCCTCCAACGCTCCCTCCCCTCTCCCGCTAGATAGCGGGCGTATCTAGATTCGGCCTCGGCCCTAGTGGTGTACCCTTTGTAACTGTTACCGCTGAATCGGTGAACCTGTCTCCGACACTCCTCCCAGTCGTCGTAGACTCCGGGAACCTTACCCTTGTACAGGACATACGTCAGCATCGCTATGCACTAGCCAAACGAAACATTAGTACCAATTCACAGACAATACATAAGCAATATATAAGTATGCAACAGAACGATCGGAAGAGAAAAGCAAGACATTAATAGCATCATTTACATCTAAGTTGAACGACTCTCGAAACCAATGAGACATACTACAAGTTCATTAAAGTTTAATTACAACATGAGCCAATCGATGTTTCAGAACTAGACACAGCATCACTGCTTTCGACTCGACTCAAGGGACCGGAGCGTGGATAAAGCCGCCGTCTATCGTGGGAGTCATGAAAGAACGGGCGTTGTCAGCCTGCATTTCTAGCATTGTGTCGATGTCACTGTTGGACGGTTGATTTCTGAGGTAGAACTGCCCCGAGGTACGAAGGACATCTTGATGGATGATTTCCGCAAACTCCGACTGGATGCGAAAGAATTCTTGTCGGAGGTCCGCGCCCTGGATTGCCGACACGCTCTTTGCCCAATCTTTGAGTTTACTCGGTAGCAGAAGTTGATGATGGTCCCGTACGATCGCCCGCATGTGATGGATGGCGTAGTAGGCGCCCTTCTGACCGCCAGGCGGCTGCTTGATGCAGCAGAACATCGTATTGTGGGAGAACACGTGCTTGCCGTACTTACGAATAGGCCTGGTGAAGGTGCCTCCAGATTTGGCGTAGCCGGGGAGAACATCATCAAGAACCTTCTTGACATTTGTGTAGTCTATGGTCGACTGACGGTCCGGGTTGAAATACGTGGCCATGGAATATTTGGGGCTTAGGAGGATGAGCGTGCAATGTGTGTCACTGCAGAAAACACAGAATGTTAAAAGAAAAACGATCAAAATCTAAGAATTCATATGTTACGGGCCGGTTGAGGGGAGGACTTACTCGGGAAAGTAAGGCACGAGGAAGTTATCCTTATCTTGTTTGCCAGAATGACGCCTTCGAGGTAAGAACTCGTGACTTGCCGGTCCCCAGCGCTGCCCAAGATCTTGGCACGCATGTAGAAGGGGTCGACTATCACGATGTCCGGGGTCTTGTCGCGAATGATCCACATCTCCATACTCAGCAAAAATAGCCGAACAAAGGTGTAGTGCAGCGGATGAAGGTTCATCGTAGCGTGGATGTCATCAAACCGCAGGACGATCGTACGCCCGATGGAGTTATCCACAAAGCCCTTGCCCTCTGGCACCTTGGCCGCGAAAACCGGGTATGCCACATCCTTCTCTCTGAGACGCCGCTTCTCCAAAGAAAGAACACTGTCATGCAGACTCCGCATAGCACCGGTTGCAGCATTGAGCATATTTGTCGGTAGCATCGCCCTACCCGCCACATGCACCCTCCTCGAGATATCCTCAGGTGAAGGTCGCCCGTCCTGAGCACGAATCATACTCGGTGCCGGCTGGCTCGCACCCTTGTTAGTCTTTCTTTTGCGTGCCTTCTTCTTCTCCTGTAATGGGACCGAGTTCTGCTCACAGACCGCCTTCTTTAGTGTGTTTGGGCTGATAATATTTTGCACCTCGCCTATCTGAGGCTCGGTGAAGTCGGCAGCTGGAGGCGTCTCCTGAGAGCTGAATGGCAGACAACGCCTGTTGCAACTTGGCTTCTCGGCGGTACCAGCTAGATCGCGCACGTCTTTTGTTGGGTTGGCGTGGTGTCCCCCGACCCCAAACGAATCTGGCTCTTCGGCCAAAGCAGGGGCAAGCTCAGGCAAGCGCTGAGGGTCATCACTTCATCATCGTCGGCCCCGACGGGTCGAATCGGAGGTAACAACTCGTCGCAGCCTGGCAGCACCCGAACCAGTTGAACCCTAAACAAGTTGGGTGGCATCTGGGTACCGTGGAACAAGGGGTTGCCCGGTTGAACGATTTGGCCCTTGGCGACATCGACCAACTCGTTGTTCACGAAGTGCAGGAGAGTGCACGGAATGTCAGCGGCGCCCTGCGAAAACATGTAGGGCGTCAGGGATGCCCAGTCAAAGGCAAGGAGATTAAGTCCTCGGCCGAGAGAGGCTTAATTAGTTACCGTGATGAAGGCGTCGAGCTCGGCTAATGTCGAGGCACCGCCAACGGCGGGCGTGCATTTGACGGAGGGGCCGCTTGCTGCAGAGGTGCCGGCCGGCGTACACCCGGGTGCATTGAGCTCCCGTGCCGGCGTCGGAGACACCAATGCCGCCTCCGCCGGAGACACCAATGGCCCCGCCATCGCATTTTGCGAGTTGCTGGCCGTGAAGCTAGGAATCGGGGGCAGCCCCTGTTGGCCGCCCGCAATCCACGCACTCAACCCCTGGATCAAGGTAGGCACAATGGCGGTGATCGTCGCTCCGAGTCATTGTTCCACTTGCTCTTGGACAATCTCCGGAATCCGCGCCACCTGTGCCTTGAGTTCTTGAACCTCGCGCGCCTGGCTTTCCGAGCTGGTCTTTTTCTCCTTCCGCACACCAGCGGTATAGTATGACCCCATTTTGTGGACAAGCCTTTGCCGGCCACACGACCAGCTGACGTCGGCTTACTGAGCTTATCCTTGTTCTTCATTACATTCAACGCCCTATTTAGAGTGGTGTCCCAAGGGTTTCTCGTACTCGACCCCGCGCTACTGCTTTCAGTCGCCTGCGGAAGGAATGTGAACCATTTAGAAATTTGGCTCCATTAATTAGAAAGCAACCATATGGAGCTAATTACGCGGGGGTGTATTCCTTCCCAGAACAAGCTCAAGCGCCCTGGTCTTCGGATCTGTGGTAAGCTCCTTTGTTATCGGGTCCTCCTTGTACCGGGCCCTGACAAAGTTCCTGGTCTGCTTGTTACCGCTGTATTTCTCGAAGCGGAGCGGTAGGCCTTGTTCGGCACGCTCCGCGTCCTCCTTGTCCCATATAGGCTCCTCCACTCTGTAACCGCCGGGACCGAGTTTGTGTTCCCCTAAGTTCAGCTCCCGCATTTCTTTCCCCCACTGACTTGATTGGGAGTTTGTGGTGCTCGAGCAATTGATCTTGAAGTCGTTGTAGTCATCTTCGGTGATCGAAGGATTTTTCTCCTTGATCTTCTCATAACTCTCACCTTTCTTGGTCATTCTCTTCACATTGCTTTTCCAAGTAGATAGGGCCTTGCTCATCTTCGTGAGGGCAGCATTGTTCACTTTATTCCCTTTGAGGCTTGTGTTTTCAAAAGCAGCGGGGAACTTGTATCGTTCGTGCAGCTTCGTGAAGAGGAGGTTGCGCAAATTCCCTCGGTCAGGATGCCTCAGGTTCTCGGTGTTGATCAAGACGGTGCTCCAGAGAGTGCACCCGAGCTGAAGCGAGTACCCCTTGACTATTCGTTCGGGCGCCGTTGGATTCCGGTCGGAGTCCACTTCAGTAACTTCCTCCTTGAGGGTGCGGAGCACGGTCGGGCGCCGGTCCTTCCGTTGCCTCTTCTGTTGGCTGCCATCTGTGCGTGCGCCGCCATCATCAATGGTGGCATCCTTGGCGGCACCATCAGTGGTGGCATCAGTGGGGTCATCCTCGGCGGTACCATCAGTGGTCTTAGGATCGGTGGGGAAGGCGGCGTCCTCATACAAGTGAGGTTGTTCCTCCATCTCCTGGGACAGCTCCTAGAATGCCTTGCCACCCGAACCACCGGCCTGATCGTTGTTGGCCATGTTTCTCTCTAAATAGGAACAAAGTTTGGTCAAAAAGTTGGTTATTGTCAAGGAACAAGATCATGGTCTCATCATTTAGGGTTTGTCGACACCGAGGCATCCTAAAAGCTAAGCTTTTATCATTGAGGGTTTTTCGAGGCCGAGGCACCCTAAAAGCCTAAGCTTTCATCATTAGTCACAAGTACCCCATATGTCCTATTTTTAGCAAAGTCATGCTAAAATTCACGGAAAATTTCAGCATGACCTTTGCTGAAAATAGGACATATGGAGTACCCGAATTTGCTGGAACGGAAATTAATCGACATTCCAGCAAACTCAAGGGCCTCTCGGGTGGACAAGGCAAAAAAAGCCTCCATCACAACAAAGCAAATCATTGCATGGGCATACAGATGCTGAAGTAAGAACGCCAGAAGTAGCATTGAACCATTTCCATAGTACTATGGTGATTTGAGATCATCTATTTATGTTCACAAAGAGTAGTTTATGATCTAAGACTAAAAGGAAATGCACCAGCAGTACTAAATTGTCGGTCAGTCTCCAAAACTGATCCCAGCATTTTAAACAGTCCCTAGGAAGAACACAAATGTGGAAGCAAGTCAATCGCACAACATAAGAAACAAATTGGCAGCTACTGGCTAGAGCTAGTATTATGTTATCATGTTTTCCAAACAGATCATAGGAACCTCAAATATATGACGTTTTTCAAATGGAGATTATAAGGAACACCGACATTCGGCAAGTTCACGGGTTACTACATTGTATATATGAGACTGAAAACATCAGTTTCGGAGAGATGAACTAGATAATAAAATTAGAAGATGAACTTGTAATAGTTTCACGAGGTTTGGTTGGACACTGTAAGTACACTTTCTACCTAACATCGTTCAAAACACAGAGTAATCTACTTGCAGAATAGTATGAGAACTTCCAATTTTTTTGTATATCATCATCATTTTTCATAAATAACTTTGCTTGATATGTCACCTTGGTTCAAATTAATGGAGGTTTGGGCTGTCTGATTTTATGCTCTCAAATTAATGTCTCTGCGGGGGATGATGCTGGAACAGTTTGCCACACTAATGCCCTTGCGCAGCTGTGCTAGCTATAGGTGCAGGCTAATTGATTGTATATTGCAGAGTCAGAGAGTGCTCATGCATGGAGTCCCTTAATTAATCTCTGTTACGTGATGGCCTCACCTGCACATAACTGACAACGACTAACCAAGTATGTATGATATATCCAGCTGCTCTGGATAATTATGACACTGATTATCTGTATATATACACTATACTAAGCTCAAGTGGATACATATAGATTGTACACAAGCAAATAGTATAATGCTCAATTATCCACCATCATTCAGTTTTCAATGTATAAATGTACTGCTTGATCCATGTTACATGCATGCATTCATGGCCCTTGACTTGGGATATGCTGGATCAAGAAATAGAGTAACATGATCTAGCTAACTGAAAAATTACTCTCATGAATATAACAATTCTCAGTATAATAAAATTGACCAATGATGAGATGTATGCTCATTTATTTGGTTAATACTATTTGTTCTACAAATAGTTGTCTGCTCATCTTTACAAGATCCCACCCCATCTCTAACTACCCTAAAACATTTCTCTATTTTGATAGCTAACTGCATTCCAACAAACA
>NC_057810.1:77627475-77628187 GCF_018294505.1 Triticum aestivum | reverse complement strand
GTGGTGGTGTGGTGCTCCGACGACGGTGGTGTGGATGGGGCGGCGTCCAGGCCACCGGCGATGAGGGCGGTGGGGCGATGGCGAGTCGGCCGGGCCATCGGAGTCGGCCGGGCGAGGTCAACCGCGAGCGCCCCCTCTTCCTCCTCCTTCTCCGCGGGGAAAGCGGCGGCGCCGCGGCGTCGGGAGAGGAGAGGGCGGCGTCGCGGCGTCGCGACGTCGGGGCGTCGGGGCGGAGACGAGGACGACGGGGCGGCGTCGCGGCGTTGGGGTGGCGTCGAGCCGGCGGGGCAGCGGCGTCGGGAGAGGAGAGGGGAAGGGGATCGAGGGCGAGGGCGAGAAGGGGATCGAGGGCCGGGGAGGAAATATGGATGGGGGCACAATACTAATGGCGCACCACCCCTCGGTGCGCCATAAGTACATCCATACTAATGGCGAACCTCACCCTGGTGCGCCATTAGTATTTTTTTTTATTTCTGCTCGAGCCAACAGGTTATCTCCCACCTGACCTGATCCACACCAAGTTCCCTCTACTAGCTCGACTGGTCAGCAGCCAGTTCTCACACCAGGAGGTCTTGGGTTCGATTCCCAGGCTCCACTATTTTTTGTATGCATTTAAAATGTTGTTTGATACTTATTTGTGTTTAAGTATGTTCAAACTTGTTTAAATCATAACAGTAATATTTTTTTTATAAGACAGTAATAATTTTTTTTA